>NC_050601.1:6593939-6701439 GCF_013368585.1 Megalops cyprinoides | reverse complement strand
GAAGCGCAGCCAGGGAGGGTGGGAATCAGTGGTGCTGTCCCACCGCACCGCGTCATAGCCCTCCTCACTGTCACTCAGCCTGGGGGAGAGGGGGAGAGAGGGGAAGAGAGGGGAGAGAGTACAGGGAGAGAGGGGGAGAGGGGGAGAAAGGGGAAGAGAGGGGAGAGAGTACGGGGGGAGAGGGGTAGAGAGGAGGAGAAGGGAGAGAGGTGGAGAGGAGGAGAGGGGGTTACAGAGGAGAGAGGTGGAGAGAGTACAGGGAGAGAGGGGGAGAGGGGGAGAAAGGGGAAGAGAGGGGAGAGAGTACAGGGGGAGAGGGGGAGAGGGGGAGAAAGGGGAACAGAAGGGAGAGAGTACAGGGGGAGAGGGGTAGAGAGGAGAAGGGAGAGAGGTGGAGAGGAGGAGAAGGGAGAGAGGTGGAGAGGAGGAGAGGGGGTTACAGGGGAGAGAGGTGGAGAGGAGGAGAGAGGGAGATAGAGCGGATAAAGAAAGAGAGAGGGGGAAAGGTCAAGAGTAAGAAACCCATAAGAATCAGCTGAGTACCTTGGTTTCCGTATTTATTGCTGTTCAGCCAGACACATCCTTCCTCTGTTCGATTAAGGTTTGTAGGTGAGCTGTGAAACGGTGGGAATGCATGCTGTTGGTCTGAGGCGGTGCTGTGTACAGCCGTCTCCCGCCTTGCTATGCCGTACTGGAGCTGCACTGAACGCTGCTGGAGAAGCACCATGTGGTTTTTAAGTAGGATGGGGTGGTCAGAACTCACCAGCATCCACACACTTACCACTCCTGTGTGCTATCCCTGTCATTGTCCTTTACCTTCGGCTTCACCCTCAGCAGCCAATCATCATCCTGGATTTCTGGGCGCGGCAGGTTGTACAGAGGGTGGTTGAAGAGGGCCTGCAGCTTTGAGGGGCCGGAGCCCAAAGCCCCGTGCAGTGGGGTGATGTGCGCCATTTTGGCTGCCATGTTGAGCGACGCAATTGGCCCTTCTGTCAGGAGAGGGTCCACGTCGCCCCCCTTTCCCGGCACTCTGACCACGGTGGACGGTTTTGACAGGCCTGCCCTTTGGGAACTGGAGCTCAGCTTTGGCGAGCTGACCTCCTGCGAGGTTAAGTTGGGCTCAGACAGACGATGGAGGGTCTGGGTCCTGGAAGGGGGGGGCACATCGCAGGACCTCTGGAGGATGGCGAGGCAAAGGAGGGCGAGGAGCAGGTGGAGGGCCAGGGAGAGGGACGCAAGCAGAGCACAGACAGACCGAGAACAGCGACAAACACTTCGCCTCATCATGCTTAGAGACGGAGAGAGGGAACAGAAAGAGAGAAAAAAAGAGGGAGGGTCTAAAACAGAGAAAAATGAACACAGTAATGTAAACACAGTGTCACCGATGGCAAGTGGCAAAAATTATGACATACAGTACCGGTCAAAAGTTTAGACACACCTGATTAAGATACTAGCAAACATGCAGTTCAGAAACATTCAAAGACAGTTTGATCTAAAGACTTGTGCTTTGATGCTTGAAATTTGTTTCACAAATATAAATAGTGAAGTTGATGTCTATGTATGAATTTCTTTACAAAACATTTGAATCTTAAAATTTTTTTTGGCTATTTTGAAGAATCTACAATATAAGATAGTTTTGATTTGTTTAAAACCC
Source organism: Megalops cyprinoides (assembly GCF_013368585.1). NCBI lineage: Eukaryota > Metazoa > Chordata > Actinopteri > Elopiformes > Megalopidae > Megalops > Megalops cyprinoides. The sequence continues at coordinate 6,699,785 of NC_050601.1, read as the reverse complement.
TTTTTTGGTCACTGAATAATTCCATTTGTGTTATTTCACAGTTTTGATATCTTTACTACTATTCTAAAATGCGAAAATTAGTAAATATAAAAAAAAAAAAAGTGTGTCTAAACTTTTGACTGGTACTGAATGCTCAGTCTTGTTCCATACGCACACATTTAGCCCTGAACTGACTTCCTCAGCCGGAACACTAAGGAGTGGAGAACCACATATGTGGCACAGAGGAAATCACTAGACACCCTGAGAATCAAAGCTTTTCATTATCCGATACTGAAGCTGCACAGCTTTCAGTCACAGAATCCTGAATTAATCATGACAAAGGGATCACTTACAGTTCACACCGTACTGCCTGACAGAAGTTGTTCAAAACACCTTCTCTATCCAATCCGTTCCTCCCAAACAGGACAGAGCTCCTATGTCCTCTTTCCTTTATTTGTCACTTTTTGCCCTTGTCCTCCCCCCTACACCACCACCCCACCCCTCCAACCCGATAGCACACACACATTTTCATAAAAGCCATTCGTTATTGGGCTGTCGTTGAAGTGCAAACAGAAAAGTAAGACCTGCCAGGTTAGAGTGACCCGCGTGTGGAGATACACAGAGATACACCTGTTTACACATATGTCTCCTATCTCTCTGTCTATCTTCTTGCAATGAGCAGGGACAGTTCACACAGCCACTGATGTTACATTACAGGAAGACAGATTTGCATTGAAAGTTAACAGTGACAGAGAAAAAATGGTATTCAGATAAACATATGTATCTACACAAACCTACATCTAAAAAATATGTTCATGCTCCCAAAGACAAGCAAAGAAACCAACACACAGTGATAAAATTATAGACAGCTAAAATTTATGCAGATACATCTGAAAAGACAATACATGTGTTGTTGATAGTAGATATGGCTGACTGTAAGATACATGGACTATTGGATTGGAGGACAGCTATTCCATCTATTGAGTAAGGTCCAAAATGGGCTCTGATCTGAATCTAAGATTTAAAAAGACCTCCACATTCCACATTATGTCACACACAGACACACACACACACTCAGGAATAACCCTAGGCATAAGGCACTCCCATCACTCCCCAAATCTCTCCGGGTGTGCTTTTAATGCCACGCACAGTAATTCTCTTATGCAATGCACAATAAAACAGACACGAGGAGAAAAGACACAAGAGAAATCATCTGGGCACGGCTCACTTCAGTGTCGTAACACATTACAAGATTTGCCAAACGGTTGCTGCAAAACCTTTGATTACACTATGCAAATTCTTATTCAGTCTGCATGAAAAAACATCATTAATTTGTCTGTCGCCATCAAAGTAAGAATATATTACCACTAGAAGTAATCACTGTTACTATTAATCACTGTTACACTCAGTCATCATGATTTAAACATAGACCTCTCTGTGATCTCATCCCTGCAACCACCAAAACCCTACATGCACTTGGGGGGAGCGGTCTCTGACTTTAAGATACCTTTCTCTGTCCTTATTTAACCCTACTGTCCTGTACAATTCCTGCCTGTTCACCACAGCAACTGTATTGAATTACCCTAGCCTGACTCTCTTTCTGCACAGTAGCATGACTCGGGACTCACAGATCTGTCTTTCATACAAACACAGACGCACACATGCAACACGCGAACACACACGCGTGTACACACACACACACATCATGAAAGCGTGCAATCTCAAATTAATATTACATGTCTCATCGTCTCCCAATGAGCCAGTGATTGCCCGTGGGCACAGACTGGATCAAAAATTAATCTCTCCCCTCTTCTCCTCGGCATCTCTGGCTCTTGCTTTTGCGTCACTCTCTCATCTTTTTCCCGCTCTCTTCCTCCTTCCTGCCCTGTTCCCCCCCACCCCCCAATGCCTCCAAACCTTTCTCTCATGTACCATCTACATTCCCAGCATCCCCTCAGCGCCCGGATTCTCACTCCGTGTCTGAGCTTCTGCTTTGACTTCAATGCCTTTTATTTGCACAAAATACACATAAATATTATGTGCATTAAATATTTACAGTAAATATCCAGCTGCATAAGTGGATAAAACTGTAACCTATGTAAGTCGCTCTTGATAAGAGTGTCTGTTAAATGACAATAATGTAACGTAATTTAAATGAAACGTTTAATTCTTTTCTTGGAAAATCTCCTGCTTCACAGTGCTAGTATTCGTTTTAATAGCAGGAAGAGAAGGGAGAAGAAAGATGATTATACCACCAGCCCCCTCCCACACACATGTACACAGATCAAGGCCAGCCTGTCTTTCAGCCATTATAATGCGTGAAGACCTCTAACAGCCTTGAATGAACAGGGAATATGAATACATTGAGTGTCTGCTTCTTCAGATACTTACTGGATAAGTTACCACAGTCTAAAACCTGTCGGTAGAACATGGAGGTTACGCCATAAATGTGTTTTTAAAGTGTGTTTGATAGTCAGATCCCTCATCTGCTTGTGCTTGTGTGTGTGTGTGTGTGTGTGTGTGTGTGTCTAAGGGTGTGCACACATGAGCAGAAGTGTGTACGCTGAACCAGAGCTCGCGCGCAGTGAGTGTTGAGCCTTTGAAGGCTGAGGCACACTCTGTGCTGATATACTTACTCACTGGCTACCTATGAATATTTTATAGCCCAGCGAGAGAAGGGGGGGGTGGGGGGGGGGGGGGGGGGGGGGGTTTAAAGACATTATGGAGAAGTAACGAGGAGAAAAGAACAAACAGAAGAGAGCAGAGGGGATACTGACAGATGAGAAGAAAAAAAAAAAACAGTCAAATATAGGACACGCTAAACACAAAATGGGCTAAATCAAACCAACAGTACATTTCAGCTGCCAGTCTGCCAGATAACATCATGTAATGCTGTCTCACAGAATCACAGACTGCATGCAGGTATGACATAGATTCAGCAAAGGGCAGAGATTAGGGAGTAAGCCAGCAGAGCATGTTTACATGTCTGTCCAGTTCCCTGCCAACAGTCTGTTGTTCTGTTTTTGACCTTTTGCTACGTTAAGCCCACCCCCTCTGTCTCTCCGTGACCTATAAACCCCTGCCTCTCCCTCTGTCTACCTGCACTCATCTTCAACCATCCCGCCGTTGGAAAATACACACACGGACAGCCCAAACATCAGCAGACACACACCGCTTTTTTATAGCATAATCCCTTTGTAATCCCAACTTTCAACGAACATAGCATTCCCAACAGAATAGATCATCCTCATCCTCCCTCTCTCTCTCTCTCTCTCTCTCTCTCTCTTTTCCACTGTCTCTCCTTCCCAGCAGCTTGCAAGGGAAGTTGAAGTTAATCCTCCTCTCTCCCCGAGTGCCAATCTGTCACCAGCTGGCATGATAGAGAGAGTGGAGGGCTGGAGAGAGGGAGAGCGAGGGACAGAGCGAGAGGGAATAGTCACGACAGATCCGGGTTCCTGCTGAGCTCTGGATGCGTTGTGTAAGACCACCACAGACGCATGCAGAGACAGGGGCAGAGAGTGAAGGACAGAGGCGAGAGTGGGAGGGTGCGCGACAGACAGACAGACACACAGACAGACAGACAGACAGACAGGCAGAGAGATGACTAAGTAGATAGAGCCTCAGCAGAGAGGCTTCCAGTGTGTCTGGCACCACCAGAGAGGCTGGGAATAGGAGCCCTGATCCAAAGTACAGGGCCGTACATAGAACTGTGTTGCCCTAGGCTTTGGCATCCACACAAACCGTTTCTTTAACGCACTAATCGTTGCTACGGGCTGTGAATATTCGTCCTCTTTAGATGAAATTTAGGATGCTATTCAGTGTGTGGTCAGTGAGGTCCTATATCAAAGGATGCATAACCAAAGGATGGGTCTACACCTACCAATCAGTTTGAATGAAAAAAAAAGTTTTTAATGTGGAAATTGATAGCATTTGATACGATGATAGTGAAGGCTGGATGAAGTTCGACATAGACTATGATTATACACAAGAAAAAAACACACAGCAGTACACAGTAGGCTTATCCGCATAAGGGTACTGCTGAAGTTTTAAGCTCTCTCTCTCTCTCAGGAACAGCGTGTCCCATACAACCACATTCATCACCTGAAAGTCTACGCAGGCCTCATTCCGCACCAAGAAAACTGCAGATCAGTCGATGCGGTGAATCACGGCGTCGGAATAAGAGACAGGGCCGTGCCGGGACTGAAAGGATCGATAAGCGAAGAGGCAGGGGTGTAATATGTATGACTGGAGCGAGACAGGCCATCAGCCCTGTGAGCCCCAGGGCCTGGGATTACAGCCATCAATCACACGGACAGCATGTCTTCATGGTGATTTGCAAAACAGATGGGAGTTTCTCCATCTACATTTCCATCCCTCCTACCCCTTGACAGCAATTAAAATTGCATCAGCTCCAGACAGTGACAGTGAGAAAGAGAGAGAGAGAGAGAGAGAGCGGTATTAACCATCTTCCAACTTCACAAAAATAGCGATGACATCGCACGTCCTCATGGCCAAGTCAGGCAAAATTCCCTTGTGGCAGGTGATTCGACACTATGATGCAAGAGAGGGCTGTAACAACACGTGGATCATTCTTTGTGAAATTAGACTCATTGCTGCATGACCTGCTTAGGTTTTCTTGAAAGCCGGCATGTGTACGTCTACTCCTGAAGCCACTATAGGATCAATATTTCACACTTAAACAATTGCTGAGATGTGATTACATGACGCGGCCTACTGTATATGTAAACGAAGTATAAAAATAAAAATATAAACATATTATAAAATACACGTGGGTTTTCTTTTTGTTTGGTATGGTATTCTGCAGAGATAAAGAAATTAAATAAGTGCCGTTGTTGCTTGTGGAATGTCAGTGACAGCTATGACTGGGTTAATAGTAGTTGTAAACTACTAGTGCAGTTTTGCCAAAATCCTGGTATACACTATTAGCCCATATATAAGGCAGTCCTGATAATTAGGTGATCTGTCTTTTTAAGGAGTTATAAAACAATACAAAAATGAACTTTATTAGGCCAAAAACGCAATGCTACCTCCGGAAATTAAAATGGTATGTAGCATTTTCTTACTCCCCAAAGAAGGTGCACTCTGATCTGTTACCTGATAACAAGGTTTGAACATTGTTGTCCAAGTAATTAGGATCCCCGTGTTCCTTTTCCCTTGTTCCAAATTTCACAGTCCTTTTGTCTCATGTCTTGAAACTGAGAATTATTATTAAATTATTTTCCTGAGAATTAGCATTGAAACGGGGCTCTTTTTGTGTCTCGCTGTCTCACATTACTTCTGGTGACAGTTTTTTTTTTTTATCAGCATGACAGTTGTTTTATGTTTCTGTTTCATTAACTACCGTGACATTAAAACTGGCCTTGTTACTCCCTTTCAGTGCCTTGGATACTTGCCCAGCTTTTGATCCACTTTGGAGCATATCCACTTTCTTGTGCTATGAGAACACACTACAGCTGCAGAATGCAACATAGTCACTGGCATCCTTTTCACACAGCATTGACAATTTTGCAAAACTTTTCTGCAAATACCACTTGAGATGGATTTTTCAAACATACATGTAGGGAATGCCCCCAGCTACCATATAGCACAGAATGTGACACATAAAAAAACTGGCAACTGGCATATCACAATATGTAGTCTCAAGTGTGTAAAGTACCAAGCCTGTACTTGGTCAGTCACAAGGAATAAACTAGTAATAGCTCCTACAAATTATTTGAGATTGACATTTCAATTGAATTTTGATTTTATTATACAATGATTAGATTTACACATACTGCATTACACAGATCATTAACGGCTACTAAAAGGTAAAACGACAGACAATAATAATAATAATAATAATAATAATAATAATGTCTACCCTCATTTCAACACCTGAAAGGAACCATGGCCAAAGTTGACAAATGGTACAGTCAAAATGATATTGTAACACCAATACAACTGTTTTACTAACAGACATGTGTTCACAGCCTCACAGGGTATAACTTGCAGCAAGGACAGGTTTATAAATGGAGGTAATATGGTGATAAAAGATTGTATTATTAACAATTTTACTGAGCAATAGAAAAATCCATAGTTAACGTAGGACCAGGCTTTCTAGCCCGAGTATGATTATGACTGGCTATCCGCTGTACTTTTTTTATGCGGTATGGCCAAATGAGAAACCGATTGTGAAACTCAACTGCAATTATCTCACAATCAATCTAACACTGGCAGGGTGACATGCAGTCCTGAGCAGGGTTTAGTGAATTGTGTTCTGACGTTGTGTCCTACAACGTTGCAATAAAAAAGGAAATGTTACAGGTCGATATACTGCAAAGTATAGCTAGAAATGTGGCTTTTTGAAACATCCAACGAGACCCACAATATCCATTTGTTCTTATGAAATGTTCATTCTTGTCCTCTGGAGTTACATAGCTCTGAGCTGTATATTAGTAACAAGACTAAATTTACATTTATCAAAAAAAAAAATGTAGATAGCTGTACAGCTACAGGCAGAATTCTTTTTCAGGACCAAAATGTCTAAGAGCACATGTATTTATATATATTTTTCAAATTTGTAAGATATTTTATAGGCTAAATTTACATGGGTCCTGCAATGGGAAGCCAAGCAGGCCTTATCAGCCAGGCTGGGTGATGTCCCTACATGACTCAGCTCGGCACAGTTCCAGCAGCGGAAAAGGGACATTGAGGTAAAGGGTTAAACGTGGTCAACACTGCAAAAATTAAATTTCCTTTAAAGTGATTAATGATTGAGCCCTTTGGTATGACATATAGTAATAGTAACAACAATACTTTCCAACACACTTGATTTTTAAAAAGTCAGTTTAAGTCTTTAAAATTGCACTGAAGTATTTACAACAGTAGTAAGTAAAATTACAAAACGCTAGTGCTGTTTTTCACCAGCGTGATATGCAAGACTAAAAAGTAAAGCACCAGATAGGACAGATTGGGAGGAGGACAGGATGTGTCTCTTGAAGATGAAAAGAGCAGATGAAGACGCAGGCAATTTAGAGGAAAAAAAAACTGAGGGAGGGAAAGAAAAGGAGATGGGAACATTTTCTAACAGATGGCTCGGCAGCCCATAGAGACATACAGGGTTTGCCAAATAGAAAGGGAGAGAAAGGAAGAGAGGAAGACAGTACAAGACGCATTTCTTAAAAAAAGGTTATGAGACCATTTATGAGGACACATATATGCACGCATGCCCACATATACCCACATGCATGTGTGCTTACAAAGAAACACACATACACACAGACAGACAAACACACACACACGCACACACATTCTGCGCATACAAGAAAGTGCGAACCTATATGGCTGGGAGAGTGAGAGCTGGATCCAGCCCACAGCAGAGTGACAGAGGAAGTGATCAGTGGATGAATGTAACGGAGGTGCAAAGCTGTGTGTTAGGAGCACTTCCACACACAGACTGCCAGGCTGCCCCCGAAGAACATGTACAGCAGGTTCTTGACCTCATGCGTGATCTCAAAGCCGAACCCCTCGCCGATCACCACGTGCCACGAGCTCCCGAACTTCTTATCCATAGACTCTTTTATCATTTTTGCCGCACTCTGACAGGGAGAGGAGAAGTGATTAAGCGCCGGCAGGGTGTCTGACGAACAGACAGAGCAGCTGATGCAATGGACTCAATGCGTCACTAAGAGTGCATACAGAGACAGTGACAGCTCACAGAACCTCACACAGACAAACCAAAAGGCAGAGTGAAGAAATCAGCATAGTTAACATGGAGTTAAACTGTAGGATAACATACCACCCAAGCAATCCACCCACTGCCTGGCCTCTTTCCATTTAAACAGATTCTCTCCACGCTATCTCCCCCTGTCTCTCTCTCTCTCTCTCACACACACACACACACACACACACACACACACACACACACACACACACACACATTCTGACCTCGTTGTTGGTGGCAAACTTCTCACAGGCAGTGACGCACAGTTCCATAGCTTCCACCCTCATCTCCTCCGGCATGTCTGTGTGCTGCACAGAAAGTAAAAAAAAAAAAACACTTAATGATTATTCAATCAAATATTTTTTTGAAAAATGTTTTTTACTTCACACTTGAGTACGGGTCTACAATCCCTCCCCCCCCCCACCCCTCCTTATTCTGTGATTCTTATGATGTCTCACCCGGATCAAGGGGAAACTGTGAAGCCTCTTATAGTCCGGTTCCTCTTTCTTGCTCTCTGTGGTCTCAGCCATCGCCTTTCCCTTCTGTGCAGGAGAGAGGCAGTTTGTATGAGGTCTCAAACAACCCAAAATGTAGCCTGTATGGCCAGCTGCACTGTACAGATAGCAAGGCACTGACATTTTATCCAAGCTTGTGGTAGATGCTGTAGGTGGAAACAGTGGCTACATCAGGGGCAAGGAGTGAGAACACATCCTGGTGTACAAGCGTGTGTAGGGACTAATGCATGGCACCCTGTCTATGAAAAGAAGAACTGCAGAAACGTCAAGGATTCTGAACTGTAACAGTTAGTCAATTCATTGGAAAGGCAGCTGGGAAAGGGAGGCGGCCTCGAAGTCACATTTTTTTCATGCCAGGAATTTCTTGTCACTTAAGTTAATGGCTTAAGTTAATTTCTGAAGTTCTACGATAATGCTAACCCGTTGATAGAAGACAGCGTTAGCCAATTTAACCACAGCATACACTACGGTGTATTTTAGTATTTGCACTGCTCCACAGAATAAAGACTAACTTAACTGCCTACCTAGGTAGACACATAGCCAGCTAATTAGTTAGCTAATAAACCAGCTAAAGATAGGATGCTGATAACTCAGCTACTGAGCTACCTCTTTCCAATCCAGTTAGCCAGCTAAATAGCTAACTAACCAGCAGCAAGCAAGTAATGGCTAGCTGGCTAGCAATGACTAATTGCCTGTTGGTATGCCAACAGTAAGTTAACCAATGCTAGCTAACGCTAGCTACCTAACTAACACATTGAAAATCCAGGGTAATAGCTAGCGGCTAGCTAATGGCGATTCCTCTTTTTCCCATGCACGAAGTTCTTCGAAATTGTGTTGCTATTGATATTTTGTTGGCTATTTCATCAAACACCAAGAACGATCTGGTGTGTGTTTAGGTATCCTGCAGCATCCGTTTAAATCTGATACATACCCCTTTACAGCGCGGCAGAAGTTTGTCCCCTCTATTGTTGACATGGAGATGTGTCGGCCATAGCAACCACCGACTGGACAGTGCGATCCGGGGCACTTAATGCCCTTGGTAGCTGATCTCAGATCGGCTTTCCAACCCTTATTCCTATCCACAACCGTTTAAAGTAAACATTGCCGCTGATCCAGGATCAGAAGCTAAAGGGTGACGGTATGCATAGTAGAAAACTACACCAAGGATTGTCTTCCGGTAATGCCTACCACTGCCACACGACCATTTCTATTGGAAAACATTTCTGTCAATCTGAGCTTTTGTAGTACGTTACAATTAACACTTGCCGTTACAAGCAACAGAATTAAAAGATTAAGGTTGAAGATCTAAGGTTGTTTAAGGGGAATAAATCAGACATTGATATGAACAGGTCAGATTTTCCAGTTCATTATCAGTTAAATGTTAGAGTTTTAGTGTTACCATATTTGTCACGGACTTCTGACTCAAGTAACTGGCAAGTTAGCAGATGTGATATGTTATTTTAAGATAACCTGTTACCTCGTTTCTTGATTTCTTGTGTTCCTCAGCCTACTCAATGCTTCCTTTGATAGCAATCCACTGCCCTCCCCTCCACTAGTTCTCTTGTAACACCATCTCCAGTTCTTAGTCTCCTCTCTCCTGACCTAAATACTGTATATTAGGCCACTGCCTGACACATCTGTTTGAATTAAATACTCATGTTTTTATTAAATGCCCATGTGTGGCAGTGTTAATCCACAAATAATCTGCACAGCTGCATTAAAATAATATATACACTTCTTGCATTTAAGATGGAAAAGCATGTTTTTCTGATGGCTGCATTTATGTTCTGACATTGGTGTTAAGGAAAATGGGGAAATATGAAATTTGAATGTATTTATTCAGAAAATTATAATACATCTACTGTATTTGTCAGGGTATAAATCACAGAAATCCAAAAAAAAAAGACAGATAATATCACATTTAATAGTCCTAAGTACTTGCTGTTCTGTTTCAGTTACCAGGAATGTTTGATTCTTGGGCAAAGGAATTTAACATTCTTTGATATTTTTTAATAATGGTTTGAATGTTTGAAGGAAAATTAAAGCACAAATTAGCAGAATGGCAGCATGTACTGCTGCTGCGTAGGCTAGTTATGGTAATGGCAAAATGCGATTCTGTTTGAATAACAAACATTCATTGAACACAGTCACTGTTTCTGAATGCAGGATCAGGGGATTATGTCAGCCCTCTCTCTCTTTTCCAAATATTAAGGCTGTCTGTTTAATCCAAGACATAATGAGTGATATTTTTCCCCTATTTTTTTTTTTTTCCAGATACATGTAAACAAGACTGACAAACACACTCTGCTGTCTGATTAAGACTCTGGCCCTAGTCCTTGTCCCTCCTCCTTCTGCTAATTTGCACTTGACCCTTGCTTTTGGAACTGTTGTCTCAATGTGCTCGGCCGTGGGAGTGGAGGCCCAGGTGGGTGCGTGACCTGGGTCAAAGTGCCGGTGTCACAGGGATTAATGAGCATGGATGGGAGCCGTGCCCCTGTCCCACGGTTTTAGGCAGCCATGGTCTCATTATGAAAAGGTGATCTTGTTTTTATCTCCTTACACGTAAGCCAATTACCGAGAGAGGATTGTGTGGACAAGCGGTGCTGAGTTGGTGCTCATCCACAGAGACAGCCTGCGGGACATGGATCAGGGAGGAGAGGTATTTCAACAGATGGACAAAGACAATCAAGAGGCAGGTGTAGGCTTATGGAAGGGGTGAGAGGCTGGTAAATGCGTGTATATACATTGATATTACAAAGGAGGATAACAGGGAGAGAGAAAGAGAGTATACATGTGATGGGAGAAATACAAAATCCACACATCAACTGACTGCACAGTTCACTACCCAAACATTGCAGAGAGGGAGGTAAAAAGTACAGTGCTTTCACTGATGGGACCGGTCTGTCCTACTCCACTGAAAGGGAGACTTTTTTTTGAAGGGGTGGGGGGGGGGGGGACGCTGTGGGCAAAACAGGGAGACTGGGGAAAGTGTGTGGAGAGAGGAGGGAGGGACATATGAGATGGAGCAAGAAAACACGTTCAGCCACAGGTCAGCACGTTGCAGAAAGGATGGAGGGATAGTCATTATAGCGAATGGATTGGAGGCCCTAATCCATGCTCATCTGATGGAGACATAGAGCAGACATGATAGAGAGGAGGGACAGGAGAGACAAAGAGAGAGGGCAGGGTATTGCAGGGAACTATGGGGGATGAAAAGAGGAGGGTGAGATAACAAAAAAAAAAGGAGGAGAGCTGGGCAGAGAGTCATTATTGTTATTGGATTCTGTCGACGAGCTTAGGGTTAATCCTTGTTTATCTCCTCGGAGGGAAAGAGAGAGAAAAGGGTGTGTTCATTTCATTTTATTACGCTGAGGGTATTGTTATTGCTATGTTTTATGCGTGGTTATCGTGGAGATCATGATGCTAAAATAAAGTGTGTGAGGATCAGTGAATTCACGCTGAAATTCAGGATTCATCACTAGTACCCTCTCTACTCACTTGATATCACAAAATCTAAAATGAGACATGATATTGTATTGGCCTCCCGGAAACAATTACACCAATGAGATGTTTGATTACACAGAGTCAATAAGGATCTGATCAATAGAAAATATTAATTGATCTATATGTTTTTATATTTATTGGGAAGATGCCTTTATCCAGGGTGACTTACAGAGCTTTAGAAGATACAACTTTAAGATTAAGATTAAAGATTAAGCACTTTAAGATTAAGCTTTAAGATCAACTTATCCTTTCTATTCCTTCTGAACATCCTGTCCAGGAGTAATTCATTATATATTGTATGTGTCACTGCTTTGGCAGAGCTTGATCAATAGCTTGGTGTTTGTGGGAGAGGGAGAGAGAGAGATGGTGGGAGAGAGAGAAGGAGGAGGTGATGGTGGAGAGGAGGTGTGACAGAGGGAGGGAGGGAGGTGAGAATCACATGCAGTGAGGGGAGGAAGATGACTCAGATAACCCTTACATGAAAGTAAATGTATACTGTAATATAAATGCATATGCATTAAATGGTAATAAATTGTATGTTATTAAGTATAGCTACACTGCACACACCAGCATGGATTTGAACATGCATTCTTAGCATTTCCGATGTCTGACTTAGACATACATTGACATGTATTGGAGTATATAGGAAGGGGGATGAAACATGTTGTGGCTGTATGGAGGGAGGAAATCAGGCAGAAGGCAAAAGAAAGCCAGGCAATGCATAGAGGAGACCGAATGAACAGACAGCAGAATAAAAAGATGGAGATAGAGGTGAGGGGAGAGAGATAGAGAGCTATGAAAGAGGCAGACTGAGCAGCAGAAGAAAGAGAGTCTGTGGAATGGAGCAGAAGATCTGTTGTCAGGGGAAGTTCAGAACAGTCCTTGTGTGGGAAGAGAGACAGAGAGAGAGAGAGAGAGAGAGAGAGAGAGAAGGTCGTTCATGTTCTGTTATCACACTTCACAAATGTAAGAGTTGAAGCACACAAGAGAGTGTTACAGAGGTGGACAGACACAGCTGTTGACTTCAGTTTCAAGGTTTCTCTGAAAATCCTGTGTGCGGACGTTCAAGAAAGTACACGCTGGCAATGACAGCAATATTTTTTGCCATTGTCTTAATGGATGTACGGTCTACGACTACATGTCACTTAATTGCATACTTTGTCTTATCGCATAGTATGGAGCTTGTCCAACTGACTTTACTTGCTCACGTTATGTGCATACTTTGATTAAGTGCATAATGTCAGATCAGAGCATATGTAACTATCAGGAATCAGATGTATACTGCACACACTGCATGATCAGTTAATGAAAATATGCAACAAGGCAAGATGTCCAGTTATTCAATGTGAAATTAGACGTTGACTACATTAATGTGTGATTATGTTTCTATGAGGAGAACACATTTGCACTTTTTCCGAAGGTAAAGACATTTGAGTTAAACTGACAATTTTCTGTTTGTGGGTCACCCTCAGTTTTGTGTGGGGATAACGTTCTCCACATACGTGTGTGAAGCATGTGTGTGCATGTGCATGTCAGCATGCGTATGTGACAAGACAATCTGGCGCGTGTGTCAGTATGTGACAGGACGGTCACTAAGTAAACATGGCAGTCAGTACCCCATGGCTCCTGCTAATCTGTATAATCCACCCATTTGTTGAAAGATTTGTCCCTTATCCCCTCCGCGCCCCTGCCCTTATTCTTCTTATCCCATCTCTCTTTATTCTCAACATCTTGTCAGTCGGGAGGTAAGACAGCTTTTGTAAGATATAAAGCACAAGTGCCTGGAACTGCATAGGGTGTCATGGCAGGTCCCGATTCAGCATGCCACCCTCGTCACCTGTCTGCTATTTTTATGCTGCCCTTTCCACACAACTAGGATCTACAACCCTCAATGGCAAACTCGTGAGACCTGACCCCGAGGCAACGCTGTTTTTAATATTCGTTTTCTCAAAGTGTCGAACATCGGAAACAAAAGACACCCCAGAGCCGCTTCTTTTTTGGGCGGTAAAGCCGATAGCATTTGCTAATTCATTTGTTTCCTGTTGCGATGTCACTCCTCACTGGGGCGTGGGGCTTACCATTTACCCTGTGACGGCAACCGGCAATACAGCATCACCTCTCGAAGCAAGCAAAATGTCCATCACAGGACAGCAATGCTGAATGCGGAGACAGATTCAGAGTTTTAAATGTGAAACATATTTTATTCATAGTCATCTCAATTCTGTACAAGACACATTTTCATACCGCTAGAGAAATACTCAGAAAGATAAACACAAAAGGTACAGAAATAGATAAGGAAGAAGAATAAAAAGACTGTAGGGTTATAAAAGATAGATTAGCATCTCTGAAGACAGAGGGGGTGGAGAGGCAGAGAGATGAAGAAAGGTAGATGGAAAGATACATTGTTTTATGGTTTTCAAACAAATCAAGTCCTGTTTTCAGATAACACATTTGTCAGCCACTTATTTTGTTTTGAGTTATTTTTCATAGAAGTATCTCACAATATCACAGAAGGACCACAGAAGTGCAAACATAACCAAACCAACACCAGGCACAACACTGACATCACAACTAATAGGTATTTGTATCAATACCAATAGAAAAAGAGACATTTTCACTTATTGGGTACATCTACCCAAACAGGCACTTACCACAGTAAATTGATTATCAGGTAGGGGCTGGGGAGAGGGTTGTATACTAAGAAGGAAATTAACTGAATATGTGCAGATTTTTGCTGATTGCTGAGGCGGGTATGAATGTTTTAGGGTTGTGTATTTTTAATCATGGCTATTCTTTTTTGGTTTAAGTAGAACCTTTGTCCTCACCTCTGACTGTGATGTAATAATCAAATGATGGAGTCCTATGTGTCTTATCATGAGTGCTGGGAGACAGACCAGAAGCTAGCTCAAAGTCAAGCACCAAAGGCAGTGCTGTTTTTATACTGGCGTTTGTATGAGGTTCCAAAGTTTCCAATAAAACTGAAAGTATTGCCCTGTTTTTTTAATACTCTCTTGTCATCTGTTTTTGTGTTTGTGTAAATAGGTAATCTCCCAATAATGTAATTTATTGCTTGGGTTATCTCCAATCCTTTAACTAAGTAAAAGAAAAGGCTTAATTTGTTCAATCACTGTGATATTGAATATCCTGTTGTGAACTTTGTACAGAATCTGAACAAAAGGCTGGCCCTGTTTGTCTATTCACTGGTAAAATATCAAACGTCCTCTTTAAGCACATGGCCAGGTAACTTCTGTTATAATGTACGGAATGTGATTTAAGGTAAAATGTGTGATATATGGCATTTATAACGAACAGCACAGAATGCAGCTTAAAAATGTACGAGGGACTGTAACAGACCACTACTGTATCAGAACAATATAAGCAATAAAAAAATACACCACACAGAATCGTGTTCCCCATGTCTGTGTATGGAAATATTACTCCACATTCTGAACTTCCACTAGAAATCACCTCTTGAAGAAGGGAACAAGCCGTAGGACAGACAACATCAAGCTCTTTAGCACTTTACTGACAGACAAAGAACCCAAGCTCCATGTGTCTGCACGCATCAAGAATACGAAGCTGATCCAGACTCATTCCTTCAGAGCAGAGCCCGGTCCATCTCACTCTGTGACAGAGGAGGGCCGAGCCTGCTGTCCTGTCACACTGTCTAAAGACACTCTCGGACAAAAAGTCTCGTTTTTCTAACACAACACCCTTGCTGAGAACAGGCAGCTTCCCTCCCACCTCCACACCCTTTCTCCCCTCATTCTTACAAAGTGCCTCCTGGCATCCTCCTCCTCACCCTCCCCGCCCCGTCAGCTCACTGCTGGGTGGCGACGCGCTGGGCGCAGGGTTCCAGCGGCTCTTTGGTGGCCCCCCCGAACACGTCGATGTCCCTGTCCGTCCAGGGGGCCACGTTGCCCAGCGTGACCTCGCTGCAGTCGGCCAGGCTGGAGATCTCCGTGGGCGTCAGCACCCGGTCCCAGAGGTTGAACTGGGACAGCTCCCCCACCAAGGCCTGGGAGGCGTCGAAGCGCCCGCCCAGAGTGTCCTTTGGGGGGGGGGGGGGGGGGGGGGGGGGCAGAAGGAGGGAGAATGACAAAAACAAAATGGGAGGGGCACAGGGTGGTAAGAGCAGGAGGTGGGCAGAAGAAGGTGAGCATTAATAAGAAAGTAGAGAAGATGGGAAAACAGATGCACATGGAGGTTGAAGAGGAAGAAGGAAAGACGGAGAGAGTGTCAGGGGGATGGAGAGGATGGACGGGGGAAAGATGCAGTGAGAGAGACAGGTGTTAGACAGGAACAAACTGTCAGCCAGTTCATAATTTATGAAGCTCTGAGGTATGGTATAGCCCTAATGTAGCTCTCCTCAATTTCTGTTTCTGTGTTGGTACCCATCTCCCTTCCTAAATCCAAACAGCCTTAGTTTCCCAATTATAGTTCATGGCATCTCATTAAGAGAGCAATATTACCCTCTCCTTTTATTAAACTGTTCCCTCGTATCTATATCCTAAACAGTACTGCAAAATACTCCTTAACTCCCAAACTTGCCCCACCCCCACCTTACCTCTCCTATTATCAAAATGTTTCCTCTCACCTACATCCAAACCAGTACTATTAACCCCCCCCCCCATAACTCCCAAACATGCGTTCCCCCCCCCCCCCCCCATAACTCCCACACATGTGCCACCCCCCCCCCCCATTACTTCCAAACATGTGCCCCCCACACCACCTTACCTGCTCCTGTCCCAATATGAGCACACCCCCTGCCCGAATGGGGTGCCAGGCAGCCAGGCCCTCTCCCTCTCCCTTCAGCTTTCCCCCCTGGTAGGCCTGCCACACCCCGTCCCGCAGGGCCCAGGTCACGCACACGTGCTGCCAGCTGCCCGGCGGAAGGGTCAGGGGAAGCTGCACCACCTGCAGGTAGAGGGCGGAAGAGGCACGCTACATCAACACAGCGCCGAGAACGCCACGCCATGACCTAACAACACTGTCAGTGAGCCACAGCAGCGGGACGCTAAACCAATTTTATACTGACCATAACCATTATCAATCAAATCATGTGCATAAACTGAGAAAAAAAATGCACAACGTTACCATTTCCGCCTCAAATCATATGCAGAAAATTTGCAACTTTGCGACTTAATTGCTCATTCATACGTTACATTTTACATTTATTCATTTAGCAGATACTTTTCAAAGGCAATTATAGCCAGCAACACAGCGGATAACCTACTTGTTATCTATTAGGAGCAGCACGACCACCTGTGACACAAACAAGTGAACCTCATGTGTGACTCATACAAGAAAACAGGCGCTCGCATGCTAATACAATTAGACACACAATAACCACATCCCACGGACACAGGATTACAGCAAAAGTCCTTCACAAATCCATTTCAGCACACAAAGCTACTTTTACTAGGGACCAAAAAGCATGCCAAACTTCTACAACTACTCCTATTACAGAAGAAATGCATGATGGTTAAAGTGATTAAGTCAACGTCTGCCCAAGAAGCTTTACCTTGTCATTAATAAGCAGCTCCACGGGGTTGTGCACGCCCTGCAGAAGGACCAGCTCGTTTGGCTGTCCCGGGACAGAGTAGGAGAATGGCGTTCCGATGCCTCCTTCCTTGGCCCGCAGCCACAAGCAGGCTGTCAGGGCGTACATTTCAGGGATAGGGTGCTTCACCACCCCGTACATGTAGTTGGTCCGAACAGGGAAGGACAGCTTGTATCCCTCGGGGTAGTTATACTGTGAAAGACCTGAGAGAAGAGAGAGAATGAAGGAGGGATCAGGTTAATAAACAACAGGTATGTTGAAATGGGTGGGTAGTTCTGCAAGAGCATGAAATCCAAAGTGTTTGGTTGGTATTTGTTTGGATGAGCCCCACATTTCTAAACCAGCCTTTTAAGGGCCACACTTGCAGTACACATCCAAATGAACACTTTCCCTTTGGTCCTTTTCAAACATGTAGGGATCTGTTGCACCACAAATCTAAAAGACGCAGTTTTTAACTACTGTTTCTTTGTTTGGTGACATTTAAGTAAAAGCCCAAATAGTGAATTGGGTCTTTTTGTAGTTGTTTTGTTTGAACAATGACAGTACTATTTTCCTGATGACTATTTGTAGTCATCTCCTTGTTAAATTTCACCTCTGCCTTTTACGTCTTCCCCTTTCTTTGCTACCTATCCACCCTCCGTATCTGTCACACTCTCTTTCCCTCTCTGCTTGCGCCCCGGTGCTGTCCTCACCCTGCTCCAGCTCCACGATGCGGTGGTGCAGAGAGTTGATCCCCTGGTCAATCTCCTTGCGGTGGTTCTGGGTCTCTTTGCGGAGTGCCGCCCTCTCCTTCTCCAGTATCTTCATCTTCCTCTCCAGCTCGCTCTCCAGGTCCTCCACCCGCCACCGCACCGCCTCACCCCAACCACCGGGGGCGCCAGAGAGCCCCCCGGGGCCCTTCTGAGTGTGGTTAAGGATGGAAGGGCCTATTTCTGTCTGCCAGGAGAGAGAACATGAAAAAGGATTCAGTTCGCTGTTACCTGAGTGTGCAAGAGAGAGGAAGAGGGAGAGAGCAAGGAAGAGAGAGGGAGAGATGGAGAGAGAGAAAGAGAGAGAACAATATGTCTACACTATCCACAACAGGTAAAGGCTTCTTGCTTGTGTTGTACTCTGCCTCATTTGTAAGTCACTTTGGATAAAAGTGTCTGCCAAATCAATAAATGTAAATGTGACTGTAGGTAAATAAATGTTGTCAGGCGAGATACAACTATAATAATGTGGCACAGATACACTACACATATACACTGGAACCCCCCCCCCCCCCCCCAAAAAAAAAAGAAAAAAAAGAAAAACACGCTCTGTAATGATGAAATTAAATGGCAAATCAAGCTTTACTCATTCACATAATAGATCTCTTTAGATCGGTATCAAGTGAGGGATTTTTCAGTCCTTTCCCGCAAGCCTCTCATCATTTATTCATACCGTTCCCCGAGCATAAACGGTCATGTGCGCCGAGCGGCAGCTTTGAAGCTGGGTCATATTTTCCCCTGGTGCGACAGCGCGCGAGGCTGCCAGAGGGTCCTGGAGGGGAGGCGAGGTGACGAAGGGAGGGAAATGGTGCAGGACCGAAGGCTAATCGATCATACAGTGCTGTTGTTCATTTAGCCGTACTCAACTACTTATGTAATGATTTTTTTTATTTAGACGGTTATAATGATGCAATTTTTCCAAGATGTGTAAACAATATGTATAACAGGTGGACTGATTGTTCCATCCACAAATCGATTTTCATAGAATGGAAACTAAATACAAAGTTTTAGAAATGTGTGTATTTGTCTTGACATTTAGGTGCCTGAAATAAAAGCTAATCCACTTTAATATCAAGGGTTCAACAGGTAGCCTACAGGTTTATTTCCCACTCTCTCCAATACATATAAATCACTTTGCTTTGTTTACTATGACAAATGTGAAATAATAATAAAAAAGTCAAATACCTACATGCATTACCCGAAACCCTTGCCCATAAATACATTTTTCCTGCCCTGTCTCTCTTACCTCCAGTTTCTCGATGCGGTCCTTCAGCTGAATGATGGCGTTCTCCAGCTCCTCCAAGGCGCGCGCTGCGTGCAGCTGCGCGGCGGCAGAAGACGGGGTGTCGTCCCTAACCATGAGGCGCCCTTTATCCCTGGGACCGTCTCCCCCAAAGCCTGCGCTCCTCTCCGATATACTTCGATCCTCCAGCCCGCTCTCGCACTCTGACAGCTTGCCTGTAAGTTCCTGGATGGTTCGCTGATCGGTGAGTATCTGGTCCTTCTGCTGTAGAATGGTCTGGCGGAGCTCTTCGGCCATGGTGCGGAGGTACCCCCAGTCCTCGCCGGCGAACGCTGACGGATCGTCGGCCTGTTGCTCAATGTTGTTCGGCTTGCACTCCCCGGCAGGGATAGGGGTACAGATGAGTCGGCTAAAACTAAACTGTTGCCTACCTCCCGAGCTGCTCAATCCGTTGAATGCGGGTGAATCCAGACCTCCAGTCGATTCAGCACCGTGGAGAGCGCTCAGAGAGCCAGCTTGGGCCATGGACCCCGGAGAGAGAGGCGGCAGAACTGAATCCGCAGAGAGCGAGTGGTTGCCAGTGAGCGGTTGGGGTGCAGCGGCGGTGGAGCCGGGATGGACCGTGGCGATAATGCAGATGACCGCACCGAGAAAGGCCAGCATCCCGGCGGCCAAGACAACAGCGAGGAACTTCAGGGTGGCGGTGTGGTGGATCAACAACAAATAAAATAAAGAATCTAAGAATCTAAGTAACCTAACGCTCAATCTCGCTGCACATATCGTAAATCTGATCCGTTTCCAATATTCAAACTAGAAGGCGAATGTTGAACGTTTCTTATTGACCCAAAAAATAAGACAAAGGCAACCGAATCTGTGGTGAAAAGAGAGATATGTTTCTCCACATATATTATTTTCTCCTAGTTGTAAAATTCTGACACATGCCAGGTCTCGGTGTCCCGTCTATACCGTTTCCTGCCGAGCACCTTCTCTCTGCGTTGCTAAGCCTCTCTGTATCCCTGGTAGTAACGGTGGGGACAACGGGAGGGGAGGGACGGAGTGGGAGTGGGAGAATTTAACGCACAGACCAATACCGAGAGGCAGACACGAGGCAGACGCAAACGCCATCAGTAAATAAGGGAGGGAGAGAGAGGGAGAGACACCAGACAACACCCTTATAGGAAAATCATGTCTGTTCAACCCGTCTACATTCCCTTCCCCAAGCTACACGTCAACCCGACGATATGTTGAAGCACTACCATTGCGGTTACAGTCTCTGGTGGCGCTGTCATTTAGACTGATTTTTGACCCGTTTAAAAAGCATCGATGCTTGCAAAGAGCTTGCAAAGGCGCTGACAAAGCTGCAACAAGATTACGGTAGTGACGCTGCAGCCGTATTTGAGCATACGCATTTGGAAGGATCCTGTGCGCACTTCAATCAGTGCAACCGATGAGGGCGACTGAGGGCGACTTCCTCGAGCTCACGGGTTCCTGAGCAGAGGGAGAAAGTGGCCAGGAGCAGTTCTTACGGGCAGTAGCACGAGCAGCGTGATAAATCTGCCTAGAGGCGATTAGAGGCTAGGATAACAGTCAGATCAGGTGCTACCCGGTCAGGTCATGGTGTTGAGCGCTGATCTCAGGCCAAATATCCTCACACCCGCCAAGCTGGGAGACAGCAGAGTGAGCAGAATCGTATGTGTGTGTGTCTATAAGGTGTGCATGCGTGACTATGAAATATCCTCCCGGAAGGAATTATGTTTAATGTTTCAGACATAAAGGCAAGTGGCCCAGAAGGCTTCAAAAGATATATTCAAAAGATGAATACACAATGCAACCGTTTTAAAGGCAAAACAGCAGACCACGAAGGGTAAAATGCAGTCGATCCTGCACAAGACATTCTGTACGATCACTGCAATAGAAAATAAAGCCAGAAAACATGGACAACAAGGACAGGAAACGAAATGGGCACAATAATAAGTTATTGAATTAAATGCCCCAGCCTCCTGGGCTCTTTTCATGTGCCTTGGCACAATGTTCTGCGGACAGAAAACAGCAGTGATAAAACCTCTGTCACCATGGTAGCCAGGTCTCTTTCACTCGGTTGAAGGGTACCTGAGTCAGCAGATCTAAAGCTGCTGGCAGGAGCATACCTTAGGTGCGTGGCAGCTGGCAGAGGGCCAGAGGGGCCGTGCTGTGAAGTGCGTTTGAACTATGGAGGTTGGATTTTATAATCCAGTCCTGTAGTCCTTACAGCGAGAGAGAGAGAGAGAGAGAGAGAGAGAGAGAGAGAGAGAGAGAGAGAGAGAGAGAGAGAGAGAGACAGTGTGTGTGAGACAGTCTTTGAAAATACAAGCTCTCTCCTCATTCTCAGCGTTCAGACTGTGAGCTTATGGGCAGGACAGCGCTGGAATGCAGGAGGGAAAAAAAAAAAAAATCAGAAGGGGGAAGGTTCAAAAATGAAAAGATCAAATAACAGCCCTATTCAAAGTCCAGTACCACTGGGAACAGGTCCAGCTACAGAGTGCTGTACTGAGGCGGTGCTGGGTTAGAGAACACACACATATTTAGTAAGATTCTAACAGACCCCCAGATTTGAATAAACACCAATTCCACTACATACAACGAGGGCACACTCAATGGCATCTGAGACAGCTTAACTCAGTCCAGCATTTGTGTGTCAGCAAATAGAAAACATGAAAAAGCAAGTGATTCCAAAACAAATTTTGGACTATGTTCCATTACATTACATTACGTGGTTCTATGTAAAACGCGAGATGATAAAAGTCAAGACTTTCATGAATACTTTCCCTCTCACCTTTTCTGCCTGCGCGGTCCCACCCCCATTCTTTGTTATTTTGGTGCTGGATATATGCACTAGCTGCAGGCGATTTACAATGTAGGATACTCTTGAAAGTGGGAAGGATTCAGGGGTATGTTTGTAGACCAAAACGAGCAAGAAGGGAGAACATTTGGAACAGAAACCAGCCTCAGAGCTTTAATATTGTCAGTCAGAACTATAACTTTTTTTAGGTAAAAAGCCAGCAATTTCTATCTTGAAAATATCTTATTAAATATGTATTCTGCACACAGCCAGCATTAACCAGCACTAAAGGTCCTTTGGTTGTATAATGCTCTGACTTGCTGTTATGAGAAATAATGCAGGATAGACTGTCTTGGACCATGTGAATGTCATTTAACAGTGCTGCTGCAATGATCTGCATCTGGGAGTTGCCCGCTGGGCTTTAGAATGCAGTTACTACTTCTCAGTCATCTTACCTATAGTGTCTAGTGTTAGCATTGTCAGTACTAGCTAACAATAAACAGATCTATATGTATGCAGAGTTCTGAAGCATGTAACAAAATGAAAATGTTACAACCTATCTTGTCTTCAAGCAGACACATCCTGAAACAGCCTTTGTATGCAAAGACAGACATAGTCTCTTCTGTCTGGGGCACAGGATAAAACGTCATTTTTATTTTAAGGAATTGAGATGTGCTTGTGGTTGGTGATGATGCACATGGGGGGGGGGGAGGGGGGAGGGGGCAGGGCTGCCTGTGATACCAGACTATATTAATAATGGTGGTGGTTGAAGAAGGAAATAATGAAAATGAAAGAAAGAAAGAAAGAAAAAAACAAAACCTGTCCATGCCAATTTATAACATATCAAAGTTGAAATTTGTCTCAGTGGGAACCAATTAGACCTTACCGGCAGCAGCACAAAAGCATTTTCACATTAAGTAGTTTGATGCCACCTGGTGTTCAAACAAAAAAACTACAACCCCAGTAGTTACCCATCCTATAAGTGTCCCTTCAAGTCTACCCTAGATAATGTGACAGATTAAGGATTTACTACCCTGCCAGGAAAATCACATCAGTAATAATCAATACAAAGAGAAAACTACCATAGCCTCAAATCAACAGTATCCACTAGAGTTCAATACCAGAGTACGACACTAAACCACAAAAATATTTAAGAGATGGATCGAATAGTCTTTGAAATTCATTTTTATTAAAAACATAATACAGGAAACACAAACAAAAACAAGACACTTACATGACCTGTACAATAAGGGCTTGACAATAAAAACATGCTCCTAAAACAATTATATCATTAACATCAGGGTCATCAATAGCATTTTACATTACACATTTCACCTTACAGAGACCAACTGGAGTCTTAACAACAGACAGAGCACGCGACCTGGGTTCCCATTCACTCAACCCCATGGTATCATATCAAGACCAGTAAGAGGAGGAGGGGGGGGGGGGGGTAAAACTTTGGCACTTACTGTTCAATTCACCTGCAGGACAACAATCATAATCATACATACTGAGCTAAGTTAGAGAAAGGAAAAAAAATATGCAAATTTCAGACTTTGTTAGAAGTAGAAAAGAAAAAGAGAAAGACCCAAACTGCATTTGTTTCTCTGTGAAAAATAACGTAAATAATAGAAATATTCTTCATTGCAGGGCATCCTACAGGATCCCTGTGCTTCACAATGGACAGCCCATTCTGATTTTCTACAATGGAACATAGCACCCCTCCAAGTCACAAGGGGCTCAAATACAGTCAAACTGTGCGAAATGACAGCCGTTTATTAAAAATGACAGCAAATAGTTCAGGTGTTTATTATTATTGTTATTATTATTATTTTTGTTACCTAGGCACATTGAACGTTATAATCATGCATGCAATATTACGGTGATGTAAACGAGGCTTGCAGCCATCTCTAGTGTGCAGCAGCAGAATTGAACAGAGCTGCCGAGGCGAAACAGTCGTCTTACACTCAGGTGAGCAGAGGTGAGCCCTAGTTCAAGGTTAGCACCAAAATATGTCCCCAGTTCGTAAAACAACATCCCCACGGGCGTCCAAAACGGGACCAGGAAAGACACAAACGTGAAACTCCTGCAGGCTTCTGTGTGGACAATCAGAGCCCGTCACCGGGGGCACAAGCGACCGGGCTGGAGTGATTGATGGTGATCAAAGGTCCTTTAGCAATGGGACAGTCAAGGCAAGATACAACCAATGGGGTAGGCGGCACATTGATCGCTACAGGGTAACAGTAAACCAAGCCCAGTTTTGAGAGCAGTCAATACACTATAACATCAGTACGCTTTTTCACCTGTAATATGCAGCATGGAAGTCTCAAGAAATAAGCTTCAAAGTGTTCAGCTAGGACTCATTTTTTGGTTGCGAAGTTTGTTGGGTGCAGCTAAGCACCAGAGAAAGCCAGCATGTGTAGCGTTCATCTGAACGTCAAGCACCATTTTGAATTTGTATGTGGCCAGGAAGATGTTACAGTTGTAATTAAAAACAGGAGCGTGTACCAGTGCAACCAGGAGGAGTGCCCATGCGGACCAAACTTCAGAGAGAAATTTGGGTATGGGCTGAGATCAGACCCAAGGTACTCAAAGACTCATCAAGGTACTCCAAGCTACTGTGCATCAAATGTGACCACCTGCCATTCGCCTATAGAACAGGCCTATAGAACAGACACCAACGGCCAATCAGACAGTGACATTCAGAAATGGCTCTCAATACTGAGGAGCATTTTGGATTGCACTGCATGCTGTATGCTATTCATGAACTGTTAAAAGGTCAGCACAATGAGACCCTGGATCACATCACTGAACCACTGTGATCCAAAGGAGCACCCGGCACAAGATTTTATTCCTTTTTAAGAGTCCTGTGCTGTTAAGAGCTGGGGTATGTCTGAAGGTTTCTGAATTTGTGACAGCATTAACTAGAAAATATAAGGCATCCATTACAAAACACATTAATTATTGCCAATGTCATATGTGTTGTGTAGGTACTGTGTGTGTTCTAAAATAAACATTTTACAAATTATGATAGTATGTATCAAATTTCATGTGGAAGAGGCAATTATTTATATATTTTATAATAAATGCACAAGTACATTCTGACTTACACTAGAAACATACTCCCATTTTGGGTATCATATTTTTGGGCTTTCAAGTAATTCATACCATGGTCATTGGTGACATAGTTTAAAGACAACAAAGACAATAAAACCGCTTGGTCTCTTCAGGTATAAAACTGGCCATTCATAATCGAATCTACTGTTACTTATCATCAGATTGCACTTCAATGAAATCATTTTTACTGCACTTAAAGAGTATTACAACCTTCTCTAGCTGCAAACCTACAACATCTAACAAAATGGGTCTAAGATCCAATTAAATTCATACCTAAATTATACTATATACATATTTTTAAAGTAGTTCATACCAAGTATGGATGGAAAAAATTGAAAAAAAAATAATTGTTATAATGGACCTTGCGACTAACTTAGAGTTTATCCAAGTGCTCTTTAACTCTATATATGAAGGTGCATCAAATTGCAAACTCTCCAGGTTAGCTTTCATTTCATGGACGGACAGATACTGTAGATTACTGAAGGAAAGGAGACTGGTGTGTTTAAACAAAAGCATGGGGAAAAACATTTTCACCACACAAACTCTAATCTTTCTGTTGTCTGAATTGCCTATCAGTGTTACAGGAATGACTCTACCACCACCAACTCAAGCAAGAGATGTTTGCTGCTCAAGGTGAAATTTCCTAAATGCACACCTTTCATTTTTGAGAGAGGCTGTTTCAGATATTCTGTTTTGTGTGCTATGCCTAAATGGCTTTCGTTGTAGGTTCCAGAATCACTTCAGTAACACTGACGTCATTATGTAAAATAAAGTGTATTTTTCTGATGAACTAAAAATGCCGCTGTGAGCTGTGCACAAAGCAGCAGCCAAGTCTTGGTTTGGTCCTTGTGCATGCCGGTAACATGTAGGGTACACATGGTCAGGTTACTATGGATCCTCCAATGAGGAGAGAGTACAATGTTGAACAATGACAGGGTGTGGGAGGCAAATGGGGAAAAAAAACACAAAGTACCTTTAAACCCCACCTACTGTCCGCACGTCCTCATGGTGCTGCATTAACCCCCCAAAATCACTGAAGTCAGCACCCAGCACCTTTCACATTCTCACAGCTAAAAGGCTCATGCACGCACACACGCACGCGCACAGACAAAAAAAAAAAACAGATTTCACTGCTTTCCC
Organism: Megalops cyprinoides; assembly: GCF_013368585.1. Taxonomy (NCBI): domain Eukaryota; kingdom Metazoa; phylum Chordata; class Actinopteri; order Elopiformes; family Megalopidae; genus Megalops; species Megalops cyprinoides. Next base: position 6,673,434 of record NC_050601.1, on the reverse strand, counting down.
ACCCGTGTCTAAACAGTTGAAGATGTCAGAGTTCTGATGTTGTGGAAACATTCCCTCCCATCTGTGTTTTCCTTGTGATATGACCTTGTAATGCGACTTCCTTTCGTCGTGATGTGACTTCCTTTTGTCGTGATGTCACCTTCTCTCTCTCATAACCACCCGCTGTCTCAGACAGGCACCATGCCCAAGGGGAGGGATCTAGGATTAAAAAGTACAGAAAACAGAGTAAGCACTAGCAGTTAGGCATTGCTGCTGTAACACTGAGCAAGGTGCTTCACCTACACTGCATCAGCCGACATCCTGCGTATTGTCCTTGTGCACAGCAAGTACTATACATCACTCTGGACAGGAAAATCAGTAATACTCCAACTACATCTGCTACTGCTCTTGCTAACAACAACAACAACAACAACAATAATAATGATAATAATAATAATGATAATAATAAATATAATGATTATGTTCAGTGTGGATTAGCTGAATGAGGTGCGCTTTAGAAGTCATGTAACCACAGTAACCATGGTAACGCAATAAGATCCTAAGCTCACACATACCACTGATTTGTTCTGTGGGTGTACTCTTTTGAATACATACATGATGTGAAGGTTACATGACTCTTTTATTAGCAAAAAGGATTGGACAGGTTTTTTTCTTCTGGCAGTCGTGCCCCCAATCTGAAACCAGATGCCTGTAGTAAGACATAAAGCTCTAGGGATGCAAAGGGGGACTAAACACCGGGCCTCATACACCGACTCAGAAATGAAACTCACACCTGCAGACAAACAACAGCACTCATTATTTTCCCCAAACGTGCACTGAATTAGGATGGAAGCGTCCCTAATTTTAGGAGCAAAGACCAACAAAAATGTGTTGGAAAAAAAAAAGCTTCATTTCCTGAGGAGGCTGTTTTATTCAAACACACCTCCATCCACCTTTTCTTCACAAAGCAAAAACAACAGATACCCACTAAATGAGGTTACGTCCAGTGGGCAGGTCCCCGGGACCAGTATGGAGAACTGCTGCTCAATGACACAAGCACTGTCTGACTCCTGTAGATGTTGGGTTTCATTCCAGCTGAGCTTTTAATTTAATGCTGTTCTGCATTAGAAAGCACTTGATGGTCTGCTTTAAGTCCATTGTGAAAACAAGCAGTAGGACGTTTGAACTAACAAAGTTAAAAGCCACTCATTTTTGTTCATTTGTGCCTCTAAATCAAGTGACAACAAAATAAACCTTAAGGCTGCAGTAAAACTGAAGAACTCATCAAAGCTCAATCAACTGAGATGGCTTCCTATAATTGTTCAAGAAGCAGATATTAACAAAACATGCAGGAAAAAAAACTGTTACTTTTATCTTTGATTAGCAAAGGCACACCTCCAAGTTTCTTTCATGGAAGAGCAAACAACTTGTCCAAACATGTCAAACACAGATCAATACTCAATCAAATGCTCAATCAAACCTATTTAATCAAGCTTTATGGGAACAAAAACCAGCACAGACAGGACTGGGGAAAAAACTGGCATACTTCGTTCAAATCATTACGAACTGAAATTGAGCCACCTGTCCCCCTGGGTCACATGTACCCACAGAGGCCAAAAAGGTCACGTTATTAAATGCAAAGCTTTTCAGCCACTGCTACCACTGTGTCTCACCTTCACTCCCTGGTTCAACGGTTTCCTAAGGTGTTGAGGAAAAAAAAAACTGCCTCGAGTCTGATCCATCTCACTCACCCTCACGATGTCAGTCATCTGATGCAATGCAAGCGGGCTTCTGTAGGGTCTGGTCCAGCTCTCTGCCTGTCTGTGCGTCTCCTCTCCGTGAAGCTCCGAGTCCATTACGTCAGCAGCAAATGGCCAATAAATAAGTTCATCGTCTTCAAATGAGGGCGAACAAAGACGAGGGGTTGATGAGGGCTTCGGTCTCCGGTGCTGGCCCTCAGATCCAGCTCCCACGGGAGAGCCCTGTGAGCGGATTACTCAGGAACAAACACATCCAGAGAAGCCATGGGGGTGAGACGACATGAAACTGGGAAACTGAAGTCTTTTCACTACGATGAGGCATCTCCGTGCAGACTTTGTCCAATTTGCACAAAAAAAAAAAAAAAAACTCTGGTCCTGGTCTTGCTTCTTTGATAAAGGAATTTTTTGTTTGTTTTTTTTCTGAAAGGCACACTCCAGATATAGCAAGGCAAAATATTTTCTTTGAATGTTTAAACAACAAAAATGGGGTGGGAAGGGGGTCTTAAAAATGGGTGAAGTACCCACAAGACCTCCAAAATCCTACTCCAAATCCAGTCCCCGTATATTTGAAGTAACTCGAGGATTGTGAAGGTGTCAAAGTGTGTGATGTTCTCATGCTTTAATTTTTCACCAGGCCCATCCTCTATTCCCCTCGGTAAAAATACTGCAAAGATCTGAAGTGCTACAGGGAAAGTGGAATGGTCTCATACTGTCAAGATCACAGGGGAAAAACTGACATCCTTTCAAAGTTAATTTGGATTTCTCAGCATTTAAAAACTTCACTCTTTCAATCTCATTCTTGTACGGATGTACATTCTTATGGAGAGGACCACATGTCTCCAGTTGCCCTAACACATGCATATATATATATATATATATATATATATATATATATATATATATATATATATATATATATATATATATATATATATATATATATGACTACAGATTTATGTATTAGGGTTGCATCAATTAATCGGTTCTCCAGGTAGTGATCAGCTAATATGATTTGACATGAAACACCCCTCAGTGATTGATTTTTTCAGAAGTGGAATCTTTTTTCTCTATTCTGAATTATATTTTTTCATCTACAAGGGCTACGCAAAACACTGAGATAATTATAAGTTACCCTGACTTTGGTAATACAACATATTAAAAATTCTCTCCTCATATTAGTGCTACATGATATATTCAAATGCTGTAGATAAGTGGATTATCTGGGACAGCCAGATTTAACCCTACAGCCGGACTACGCCTACCTCACCACTGGCTACAAAAGATAAATCAGAACAGTGAAGAAAATTTGCAGTGGAAGAAATTGTGGTTTTGGCTTGATTCCATTGATTTAAAATTCATTGTTCTAAAAAAAAAAAAAAAAAGGCCATGAAATGGCCAAAAAAAACAAAAAAAAAACAAAAAGTAGCTCCAAGTATGTTTATGCAGATGTATGCCACGCATGTACAGTGTACACAAAAACACACTGTCCTTTTACAGTAATACATTTCAAAAGCATATACCGTTTATTACAGAGATGGCCCTGATGAAACAGGAAAAGCAGTAAATGTACTGGGGTTTTATTCTACGAAGAGTCGAGCGAGTGAGTTTCCAGACGGCCTGCACACTGAACGGTATGAACACTGACAGAGGTTGCACTGGGTCTGTGCTTACCTGGCAGTGACAGGACTGGGACAAGGTCATGCTGTATGCTCCTGCCCAGTTCCTGGGATTCATACAACCACTGAACACATACTGGACTGGTCTGCAGCAGGAATCCCAGGCTCTAAAATTGTCTGAACAAAAATTTCTTAATCTAAAAAAAAAAAAAAAAAAATGCACAACAGCATCGCGCGCTGTTTGAGTCAGACAGGCAGGGAAAACACAACGTGTTAAATGGCAGGACTTTGACCCTGTAGCACTTAAAAAAAAAAAAAAAAAAAAAAAAAACAACACGCCATACGAGTCCCCTGCAATATCTGCCGGCAAGACACAATAAAAAGGACAGTCCTCGTGAGCACTGAAGGGTTTACACAGTTTTAACACCACACACAGCTCTGAGCCATTGCAAGACAGCTTCAGACTGGTACCCTTAAAATGTGGCTGTGAGAGACTGAAAACTGACACATCCACCTCTGTGCAAGTCAACAATCCCAAAACGGCTGGAGAGACTCAGAGGTTATTGCAGAGCCATCGTCTCTTAGAGAATATAGTATGGCGGAATGGGTCTTACACCCCCAATGCAGTCCACAGCTTGTGTACAACATAATCCATAATCAGTTTAGAGTCTTGTTGGACATACAGAGACTGGGGAAAAAAGGAGGAGGAGAGATGCTAAAGAACAAACAACAATCTTCCTTGTCCTATTAAACCTCTCAGCTTCAACGTTGTGCGTGCATACAAATATATATATAATATCCATATATACGAGTATGCATGTGCTAAGTAGGCATTGCAATATTATGCATGAGACAGTAACCTTTGAGGCGAAAGGTATGCATATTGCTAGTCAAACCGAACTGAGCACAGAAAGTGTGAATATATTTATACGATATACCTATGTGTGCTGTACTTCTATGAACACTGTACTGCAGTGCTATATGTAAAAGTGCTTACTGTACGAATAAAAACTCCATACAGTCTCTGCTTTAAGTGTCAGCTTACATACATTACTCAAAACGAAAATGCAAAAAAAAATGCCCTGTATACAAGTTGACTGTATATATTGATAAATACTCAAAAAAAACATTAAATACAGTACTTCTATACAGCGACAATGTGTATGAGGGGACTGGATTGAGATTTTTTTTTTTTTTTTTTTTTTTTTGACAAGCCTGGGGGGAGAGGGTGTCCTCCCAGTTCACTGTTTGGGCTGGGGGGCCAGCGAGGTGGGTGAAGAGGGGGTGGCAGCTGGGGGGGCGTTCGAGGAGGAGGAGGATGGGGAGGAGGCCCCAGACTTGTCAAACTCCGGGGGCCGGCAGAACTCCTTGATGGTGACGGTGAGGAGGTTGGTGGTAACGTCAGTCACCACCACGTTGGCACAGCAGGGCGCCATTTCGGGGTGCCAGTCCGGGTCCCCCTCGGTGAGGTCCCTGGGGTGCTCCGGGGAGAGCAGAGGGGGGCTGCTCCCTGGGTGCTGGGACAGGGAGGCGGTTTTGGCGGAGGCAGAGGGGGGCTTGTTTTGGCGGCGCCGGTGCTGATGGCGGCGCCTGGCGTTTCGCTTCCCGTCGTGGGGCACGGACAGATCCAGGATCTCCTCTTCCTCTTCTGAGGTGGAGGAAGAGGAAGGGGAGGAGGAAGAGAGGAAGACGGACGGGGAGGACGGCAGGAAGGAGGCAGCGTTGCCCGCAGGGTTCTGCTTGAGCTCCAGGGGTTCAGGGCTCAGTTTGGGAGGTGGGGGTGAGGCTGCAGAGGCTGGAGTGGCCTGGGCCTGGGAGGGTTTGGGCTGGATCTGGGGAGGGGAAGGAGGGCTACTGTCTGAACCGGTAGAGCTGGAGGGCGAAGGGGGCGTCTGGTATCGAGGCATGCTTTGGGGCTGTGCTTTTGTCCCACCTGGGCTTACAACTGCCGAACTGACGGAGGTAGAAGCAGGGCTAACGTTTCCTTTCCCCGAACTGGTTGCATTGCTCCCAGCGCTGGAGAACCCTGTCCCAGTTTGAGCCTGGCCAGCTCCAGGCCCCGTCTGCTGGACCCCAAAGGGTTTCCCATACATTGGGAACCCTGGCAATTTCAGAGGCGGCTGGAGACCTCTGTAAGGCACTTCACTGAACCTCTTGCTCTTTCCAATTATTCGGTTTCGGGAGGGAACTTTGGGGCGCCCCGGGTGGGGGTGGTGAGGGGGCAGTTGGTGGTTGGGTAGAGGCGTCCTCCTATTGGCCGCGCTGTTGTTGCCGCTCCCTGCTTTGTCGATGACCTTCAGGTTCAGTATGATGCGGCCTCTCTTGGCCTCTCGAGGCTTGACCTTGCGGTTCAGGATGCGCACCGTTTCTGAGAAGGGGGAGGCGGGGGGGCGGGAAGAAAAGGAGGGGTTGGAGGAGGAGCTGGGAGGCGGGGCCAGGGGGTCGGGCCGGGGCAGTGGGCGCCGGGACATGCGGTGGCAACGGCGGATGTCTTTCTTAAGTTTGTGGTGAGCAGCTCCAGACTGGAGTTTGGCTGTAGGAGCTGAAGAGGAGGAAGAGGAAGGGTAGGGGGAGTGTGAGGAAGATGCAGAAGGAGTGGAGGAAGAGGATGCTTTGGAGGAGGAGGAAGGGGGAGGATGATAGTGGCGGAGGTCTGGGACTCGCGACGTTGTCTCTGCCGCCTGGGCACGAGCCTGAAGGGGTTACAGGAAAGTTACAGGAGTTCCACAAAAGGGGTTACAGGGAGCGGGGTTACAGGGAGAGGTTATCGGAGACGGGTTACAGGAAGGAGTTCCAGGAGAGGGGTTATGGTAAAGGGGATACAGGGGTAGGGGGACCAGATGTTGCATTATGAGAATAAAGCAGAAGGGTCACAGTTTTGAGATTTAGGACAAGGAGGAGAAGTAGTATGAGTATGGTGATAAAATGGGTTGGGGGGGGGGGGGGGGGGGGGTTATGGGGTTATGGTTGTAAAATGAAGAGCAGTTGAAAACAGGGAGAGGAAGTAAAGAGAAAGGAGGACAGGTCATAAACAGTTATGAGAAATGAGGGTCAGCCATTCAGACAGAGTGAGAAAAGGATTTTAATGGTGTAAGGGGGAACGGGGATAGGGAAAAGAAAGAGGAAAAGGTCACAATTTAAAATCTGGGTTGCAAAAACAGACAAAACCACATAATTAAAAATTTTAAAAATATGTTTGTCAAGCGATGGATGAACGGTTAGAGCCCCACCTTGAGAAGGAAGGTTTTGGGTTTGGGCCCTCTCTTCTTCGGCCCATAAAGCTCCCTCTCTCGTTCTCTGGCAACGGCAAAGGAAGACATGTGATTTGTCAGTTTACCACCACACACACACACAATAAAACCACACGGAGTAAAGAGGTTAAAACCAGTTCCTGCACAGGATGAAACACTTCTGCTGCTACACGGGCTGCCCTGCACTGGCACCCAAGATGTGAACCCGGCTGAAACCAAACACTCTCTACTACCTTCTGTGATTGATGGACATTCGACTTTCTCATGAGATATTAAGTCATATTAAGTCAACCCATCTTGGCTGGATTCTAAACAATTTTCCATCATAATCCTATGATAGGGATGTGTATAAATTGTAAGAAACAAGTCATGTGATTTAGCACCAATGGCCAACTAACAGGCAAGCTTTAGAGATTCAACAACAAAAGTAAAACTACAATACAGAACCTAAAGGCTGCAGACAATCACAAGGTTTCCAAGACAACTGGCTGGTGATCCTGTCTTTTGTGTCAAGAATATTTTGACTGAAAATATGAATGATTTCCTCCATGAGGTAAGAGTATTTAAAACGTTACACACTCACTTGAAAGCCCTCAGCGAGGCTATGAAGGATCACTTGACAGCTTATGGCTAGAGGAAGCGAGATGGCAAAATTCAACACTGCCCAAAGACGGAAAGCTACATCAACCCCAAAAGAATCAGATTTAGGGGAGGGTGATCACTGTTGCTTAAAAGAGTAGAAAGCAATTGGCAGATAGTCAGGGGGTGAACAGAGCTAGGGTCTTGATGTGCTTGATGAAAACAAAAGATTGCTACCTTGAACTAACAGCTATTCTTTTGTTGTTTTTTGCCCTGAGTTATGGTGTGGTTCATGTCAATAGGGACTTTAGACTGTTAGAGAGGGAAATAAAAAAACTCTGAGCTATAAAGCTAGGTTTCTGTTCGCCCTCTATTTCCATTCTTTAACGGAGCCCAAGCCACAGCATAATCCATCTTACTAAAAAGAAATAAGCTGGTCCAATACGACTCATGTTGCACATTATTTTATCTTGACATCTAGTAAGGATGCAATTATTTATCATCTGCATAAAAGCAGATGTGAGAGGCAAAACTTTCATTCAATATGAGGTAAACAAAAGTACTCTGCAACAATAACAAAGACATCATTATATAGCGTATTCGCTCTGAATGCATGATGCACGACTTTAGTAGCAAATCTATTTTAATTAAGGCGAGCTGGAAAATCAAAAGCAGGGTCCTTTCAGGCCTTGGGAGCAGACTAAGCTACGTGGTGAGTCTGAACAGCAAAATGGCTGGTGCAAAAGTGGTCATTTATAATGCGGGCTGAACGTTCACTGCTTCAAGCCCACCAATGATACTGGACACATACTGGATACATTACAGGCAGTTTGGCCAAAAGCCTGCACGCACTGCTGTAAGAGAGCGTTTCCAAACAACATACCAGGCACATATGCACCCAGAGTATACTGACGTCCACCTTGGTGACCAAATCAGAGACATGGGGATCTGAGACCTAGGTACATGTAATGAAAACAGGCCGTCCAAAACATTTTCGCTACCTCCCACTGACTTTCAACAGCAACTCAGAGCTGCCCGAGGTTCTGAGACATCTAAAATCTGGATGTGCATCCCGTTCTGGGCTACCTGACCTGTGCAAGCATCATTCTCAGCCGTCAAGGCAGCGGTTTATATAAATCATGCAACCTTTGAAATGTTATCGGTCAAACAGTGCTGCCGCTTGCAGCTCAACCCAGTCAAGGTCAAAGGCTAGGGGAGCAGCCCTGACAGAAAGGGGCAGCTGAAGGAGCTGCACCCCCAGTCTCACATAGCCAGTCGACAAGATATCTCGGCTGAGGCCAAAGGATGAGGACGACGACGATGACGAGGATGAAGAAATGTTTGCCTAGTGTGCCCCTTTCCTGTGCGCAGGCCTCAGGAAAATGCGCCGCTCGAGTGATAAAGAGTACACTGCAGTGATGCAGAGGACCAGCATTTATTAACCCTTTTTTTTTCTCACCAAATCGTGTGAGAAGACTCTCCTACAGGCTGCCAACATCAAAAACAGCCATTTCCTGCATGCAGACTCATAAAAGGCTGTCTTTCAGTTACACCAAACCACTTCAAAAAGCAGGCAATCAGCCTTACAGTACAAAGCAAGATGCGCCAAAGAGAAAGGAAACCGAGAGTGACAAAGACAGAAACCGTGTCCAACAAGAGAGATGAATACAGAGCACACTGAAAATGAGAGCAATCATAAAGGCAAACCCCTGATCAACGCAAGTGTTCATACATCAGTGTCGTTTTACACTTTTTTTCCCCAGAAATGTAGCAAGCGTGACATTAATCAAAATTCAGTTTCACATGCACATGGGCGGGCGCGCACACACACACCCTTGAACTCTATCTCATAAGATCCAAACACCCTAACCTCAGACACTACAAAAATAGTGCAGTATCTCACATACACAGGTCACAGAAACACCACACTCAATATTCCAGAAATGCTCACACACAGCTGAACAGTTACGAATGTATGTGATAAATGTCCTTCCCAGACATAATTATAATACATGCATGTACACACACATAGGCACGCATACACATTATAAATGTGCAATAACATTATCTCCCTACATTAATAAGACTGTACCCCTTGAATGTCACAGAAGTTGACATGAAAAACTGGCATAACGCAACTAACAGCTGCACTACCACTAGCTGATGAGAGCCTTGACACATATGGAAACTAGCTCATTAACCCGTTTAACAATGGAAAAATACATCTTCTGCATCTCTACGACTGAGCTGTAGTTTGGTTTCTATTCATCCCCAACTTAAAAAGCACAGAGCAGAGCGCCACGTCAACTTGGAATTTTGGAAATGATTCGTACCAATTTCCCGCTAAATCTCACTTGTCACATGCTGTCTGAGACAACGTGTTCGCTTGAAAAAGATCCAAGTCCATAATTTAGTGCTGTAAAGCAGTGATGGACAATGAAGGTAGGGGTGAGGGCAGAGGGGGTATAATCATTCTATTGGCAATGATTTAAGTGCACACATCCAGCTACTACAGTATTGCTCTTCTCTGGCAGAAATCATTCAGTGCAAAAAAAACAAAAAAAAACAATGCACTCTGCCGTTCTCACTTGACAGCGGAGTTCTTAAGAGGGAATTTACTGAAAATTACTGCAGGTTTTGTGAAGATTTCTGTGCACTCATGTTCTCAGGGTTTTGCAGGGTGTTTACTAAATGCAATCATGTAGATGAGTACGACTGCAAACTATTTAAACATCACTAGAGGCCATTAACAGACGTTTTGCAGAAAGACTCCCATGGAGTGTCAGAAACCGGGGTGCAACTGGTTCAATCTGATTTTAAAAGCAAATAATGCATTGACTGCACTTTCGTAATGACTGCTCAACGTTTTTTGCTCAGGTCCTTCCCCAGGTTCACAGTCCTCAGCACTTATTTCCACAGATGAATGTCCGTTCCTGATTGCTGAACACGACAAGGACATGTACAGACCCGGGGTACTTTGCAACAAGGTTTCTTTGGAGTATCGACTGAATTACACGCAACCTCAAAATAAGTTTGCCTTCAAATTCTGTACAGCTTTGTATGGAGTACTCTAGACACCAATGGCACAGCACAGTCAATCCTACCACAATGTCTTTTCTAACAATTGGGAAAATGAGCATGTCAGTACCCTCACCACACAGCCATGACTATGAACTCCAGCAGGAGCTAAATTCTGCACCGGCTTCCCTCGGGCTTCAAATACATGCATTCTGCCATTCCCATAAGGCATTCTGTTGTGTTTATCAGCATACTCCTCTCACAGCATTTTGCAGGACAACTCAGGGGAGCAAATCCTAACAAGCACACTCATTTAGCAAATACGCTCAGGCACTCTACTAGATGAGACGATGCTTTTTTGAGTATTTAAACCCCCCCAACTGTTCGGTAAATGTGCCCCATAACCTTAAAAATGAAATGTCCACATATCTACTCAGTCCTTACTATTGCTAAGGATACAAACACCAGACACTGATTAGATAAATGCAATTAAATAAATGGGCTGTCTACTGGAATTTTCACTGCTACATGTGCGCAAGGCCTTTTTAATGTATCTGTAAGCCATGTCCCATAACGTGTGCAAATGTGATTTCTCCCCACACTGTATCTCAAAAATCGGCAAGGTAACTGAACTCTCAGGATAAACCCATAAGGACTCCATATCAAAATGTATCAGTGCGATTTAACAGAGCAAGGTTTATGGGCTAATTGAGTGTAGTGTTACCTCTCTTTTTTTTACTGACTTAGTGTATTTAGGCTGGCACCTCAAAATGCCAGCACAGCAATTAGACCTGTATGATACAAGCCATGTAGGAAATCCTACAAATCCAAGAGCTCACCATGGACACACAAACACACACAGCATTCACATAAATATTGTGCAATCCACGCATAGTTACTCCTGGTTACAGACATGTTGGTGCCTTAAATAATGTACAATGGTACAAGCAGCAAAAAGAAATTTCACACAATGGCCTTGCAATTCCCGAACACATGCAGAATTGAACATCAGCCAGCAAAGACTGCAACCTAACCTCAAACGAAATGTGAAAACTCCATGTTTTCCCATGCAATGACAGTGCTAACATCTTCATGCACAACTCACTTCTGCTCAAATGCTGCTATCAGTCGACCATCCAAGATGTTCTCCTCTGGTTCCCATGTGCTGTATCTGAAATAACACCAGTTGAGAGAACTGCATAACTATCATATTACAAATGTGGTTCCCCTGTTTTGCCTGGTCAAAACTACACATTCATTACTAGCTAGGTATCACCAGATGCAACTGCAAAGCTCATAATGACACACCTGACAAGCAACATCTATTAGGTACGTACTGATAAATGTAAAGAATAGCATGCAGCTGTAGTTGATTTTGGGTTTACAGTAACTGAGAAGCGAAACAGTCGGACATACAGTAACAATAATTTCAAACTGGGGGTCATCTATTCACAGCTGTCATATGACAGCTAGTCGGGCAAAGTATTATTAACTGGTCGAACAGGAATGCTCTGGGACAAGACAACAGAGTAGTAGACGACAGAAAGCATGGTCACAATGAACAATACACTTACTTTATGGCCCATCCTTTCCATTTAACAAGATACTCAATGCGACCCTGCGGTAGGAAAAAAATATCGATCCGTCAGCAAGTTAGCTAGAAGCCCATCCAACCACATCTGACACTTGCTAGCCAAATGTGTAGACAGAGCTAAATTATCTAACTTTAAAGAAAGCTGGCAATGTTGCACGCTAGCTAGATTACATTTTTAGAAAACAATCTAGCAAGCTAGCCAGCCAGATTATTTTTCTTTCTTAGCTAACGTTAGCTAGCTTCATCTACGAGTACTTTAGCTAGTCCGTTTGTATACACCTGGCATTAGCCAGACACAGTGAAAGCAGCTACAAATTGATATCTGGCTTAATGCTAATCTCTTGTTACTTTGAGGCTGATGCTGATGAGACTGACATGCTGTAGGGATGTAGTTATTTTAGTTAGCTAATGTTGAAGAGCATGGCAGTCTAACATTAACTGACTGTGTTATGCGAGAGCTATATTGGGTCAGGGATAGCCGCTTTACTAGCTAAGTAGCTGTCTAGCTTCCTAATTGGGTTTTCTTCTTGTAATTTCCCTCACTCATTCTAGTTAGCTTGCTGTCTTGTTTACCATTGTGAGCCCCATTCCCCCTTTATCGTCGATACTCGCTGGCTAACATTAGCAAGCTAAAGAGACAAATACAAATTAGGTTACTAAAATACCCACTTAGCTACCGTTGGCTAACTAGCTGGTTATTATTCCAGGCCCCAATCTCCCCACCACCTCATCCTTCTGTCTGTTTAATTATTTTTTTCTTATTTGGCTACCTGAAAATGTACATAAAACTGATTGCATCTTAGCTCGCAAGTAAGAAAGGGCTGGATGCAAAGACCTCAACCGCTGTAACTAGCTAGCTTGTGAGACGGCTAAAAAATCTCTGGCTACGTCAACGGCAAACGACCCCTCCAATCTGGCTGGGGTCGCTGGCTGCCGCCGCCGCCGCCGCCGTGGTAGTAGGCCGCGGCGACCCTCGTCCTCAGCCTGAACGCAACGGCAAGCGGAGAATAATACCTTACGAACGCGTCGTTTGATGATGGATTCCGCGGCGAATACGCGGTCCCCCACCGCAGAGAGCTCCATCTTTTTTTCCTGCAGCGACACACACGCACACACCGAAAAGGACTTGCAGGCGGGCGACGAGTCCCTGAGTCCGTCCGTCAGCAGACGCTCATACAACACACACACACAGCTAGCAGAGCTGCGCTGTCACGTGCTTCGGAGTCGGCCCCCTTTTGGTCACCTTGGCAACGCGAGGGGGGGGGGGGGGGGGGTGATGTTGTACAGATTAATGAGTGGAGGAAGGAGGGCCGATTGGCTTTGCTAACTATCCTAGCTAATTATGAGGAAGAACGGGAAATAGTGGGAATTGAATGTACTCGTTGAATGTACAAGGTTCAAGTCACAGCTGGAAGTCGAGGGATGTCATCCATCTTGATCTCCCTTCAGCTTTTGAGTATCTCCTTTCATCACATCTACTCTCATATTCTCTTAACAACAAATTTCCTAGACCCATTATAACCTGGGGTTGTCATGTCAAGGCTATGTAGATGAAGGTCAGATCTTCCTCAGAGAGATTCCTGTAAATGCCAGCATCTCCTCATGGATGATGATCAAACAACCGAACCTCAAGACAAATGCAGTCATTCTGCCTGCTAAACGGTTGCTGTTATGGTGTTGAAACTCACAATCTCCCTAAAAACTCAATTCCTCACCAGTAAGTCCTTCCGAGTAAACATACAGTTCACACATTTTTTTCAAAGAACATCGTGGCATTGACACACAACTGCCGATAGGAAGTTATCAAGATCTATACTATACTTTGGATAGATCTATACTAAGACCTATCAATACTACAGAGCATACCCACGCCTCTCCTGCTTCTTTTCCATAGCTCCTGGGTCCATTGTGGTCTATTACCTGGACTATTGCAACTCACACCCCACTTTTCATACCCAGCTTGTGTAAAGATGATGTTACTAAAGATGGTAATAAATATAAACAAGCAGCATCCGTTAACTACAGGCATGGAATGAACGCATCGGTGTTCTGAAGTGTTCAAAACCTTTCTACAAAAATAATTTATGGATCTTTGCCTCACCCTGTATATTAGCATGCAGTGTATGTCCCTGACACTTTTAGTTAATACAATATTAAGATTTTTGACTGTCCATGCGGGAACACGGTTTCTTTGTTATTGTTTGTTGACTATACCAAGCGGTGATAAGTAATCTTAAGTCTGTAGTCGCGTCCGTCTTTCCTGACGCAGACATTTATCTGCGATGGCTGGGTTCCAAACGAGAGGCCTTTTTCCCTTTTTTCTTTTATGGCGTTGCTCAATAATTTACAACCTAGTATCGATAGCGCGCTCCCTGTTCCCTACAGAGAGCTGGTTCATCTTGACACGGAGAGAACATTCCCTTGTCATTTGCGCGGAGACAGGTACTTAATTGTAAAATAGAAAAAGAATCAGAACAGAAAAAACCACCACATTAGACTGGCATTGTCGTCAATTTATGTCTCCACACTATGTAGTGTGCTGTGCAGGTTGACAGTTTGTACAGTTTTGCGTTTTTTTTCTTGAACCCAGGAAGTACAGAGAAGTTGATCTTCGAGTTTTGCATCGTCTAATTATTGTTACGCGTTGGTGCAAAACAGGAGCACCAGGATGTCGGGACCAAATATTGACCAACTACATCGATCTACCTTAGGAATATACGCAGTGAGTTTCTCTTCTTGAGTAATGCTCTCCATTTCCAGGTGGAAACTCAACATGTTTCAGTTTTGAAAATAAACAGAAGCGGTACTTGTTCAAAGGGCATTTGGATATATGAGTGATTTTCAGTAGAATTACTGACAAGCAGAATTCCATCACTATAACAACCTTCCCTTCTTCTCTTTCTCTAGAATTTGATGGATCAGTTCAACCCAGGTTTGCAGAAGCTGGTGTCTCTAGGAAGCAACTATATCCAGGCATTCCAAGGTGAGACACAGCCGCACCCTTGATGACTTCTAGGCCGATTTGATCTCGGTATTCATTCTGAAGAATCATGTAAAACCCCCCAAGCGCAAGCAACTCAAATCAAAGTTAATGCGACTTTGCAGCAACATGCAATAAGTGCCACTTTAATCCGAATAACCACAGAATTAAAAGTTCAAGCGCTTGTGAAATATGTCAGTCTAATATTTTTTAATCACAACAGGGAGTCATGAGCCACAGGGGATCCTGGTTTTAATTTCCAAGGGATCACGACCCACAGGGGATTCTGGTTTTAATTCCCCCCAATATAATTCACTTCCCAATTTATTTTTTGACAGCGGATGTGATTCCACAGTTTTCCCACAGCTCGTTCCATTGAATCACAACAGAAAACTTGCAGAAACTTAGTGGCTGAGAGTGGCAATTGACCATCACTGTTTGAGGTGTGTTAGTAAAACATGTGTGTTAGAGTGGAAGAAATGAACAGGCTCTGTGCTCAGCGTGATTGAAAAGTGTGTACTGTTTTTCTGCATGTGTATGTATGTATGTGTGTGTGTGTGTGTGTGTGTGTGTGTGTTTTTCAGCCTTAGCTGCGACCAGTGAAGCTTATTTCGGTGCACTTGCCAAAATGGGAGAGCATGCCCTGCACAGCATGCCCTCTCGTACACTAGGTAAGAGCACAGAACTGTTATCATATGCGCAAATGATGGCAATTACACTCTATTTCTGCATGCTGTTGATAGATACAAAGGTCTGAATAACTTTGTGAGAGTGTTGTTCATCAGCAGATTGTGTTCCCCAGTGTTTCACCAATTTATGTACTGTACTTTTCACATAGTCTCAATAAAAAGCCACTTCCTTGGTCCTGGTGATTTTAACCCTTTTACAGTTGACCAATCTGAATGAATTTTGCATTGATCAGATTTACAACTGACTGTGGCAACCCACACATGTATACAAAACACACACGTGGGATTTAAAATAATTTCCTACCAAAAAAGACAGTGACAACTACACTTTGCTGCTGAACAGTGCTCTCACACAGTTATTCAGACCTTTGAATCTGTCTCTTTCTGAATGCTGTAGATACTTTGTTCAGCAGTAAAGTGTAGTTTCCCTGTCTTTTTTGGTAGGAAATAATTTAAAATCCCAGGTGTGTGTCTGAGTACATGTGTGGATTGCTGTGGTTTGTTGTAAACCTGTTCAAGGCAAAATAGATTTTCTCAACTGTAAAGGTGTTAAAATCACCAGGATCAAGGAAGTGCCTTTTTATGAAGACTATGGGAATAGTATAGTAAATAAATCGACTTGTTCAATGGAAACCTCTGTTGACCATTAATCTAGTGTGTAAGAGGTAATGGTTAATATAAAATGACGGAGAATGTGGCTAACTCAAGACTCTCATCTGTTATTGCAACAATACAACTGCACTGGGTGGCATGGATAGTTTAATAGTTCTCTTAAGATAGATTTAGGGGTGTGTCTGTGTGTATGTGCATGTTTTGTATGCTTGTGCACAGGTGCCTGTATGTCCTTGTTTGTGGGTGCATGTGTGTTTGTGTATGTGTTTGCGTGTTCTTTTTTAGGCTTGCACTTGTGAGTGCTGCTGTGTTGTACGAGTGTGTGTGTGTGCCTACGCGCGTGTTGGTGCATGCGTGTTTGAGTGTGTGTGCTTGTGTGTCTACTTGTACGCTTGCTTGCATTTGTCCGTGTGGCTATGTGTTTGTGTGAGTGACAGTGTGCATCCACATGTGTGAGTGCGTATATGTGCGTGTGTGTGTGTGCTTGTATTGCTGCTCTTTCTCCTGAGTTGTGAGTATGCTTATTGTCAGCAGGCCAGGATTGTGTGCTCTCTCTCTCTTGTGCAGACACTCTTTGTGTTGGGCTTTGTTCGCGGTGTCTACAGTGCTCCTCTCTCTTTGTGCTCATTGTACTGTTTATTGGTGGTTATTAGCACAATCAGGGCCAGTGTCCTTCACACTGCAGCCCACAGAGCAAAGTTTACCTCCTAGGAATTTGTTCCACTTCCTTCTTCTGCGCTGTATTCGTGTGAATTTCTTTGATGTGTGTGTGTGTGCAAGTGCATGCTTGTGTGTGTGCATGTGTTTGTGTGTATATTATTTGTGTGTGTGTGTGTTTGTGTGTTCACGTGGGCCCACATGTGTGTATATTCGTGTGTAAATTATTTGTGTGTGTGTGTGTCTGCCAGCATTGTTTAAAGCGATGACATACTATTCGAGCTGAAAATTGGGAGATGAATGTGGTATATCAGGTAGGGGAATGGCCTGGTAAAAGCAAAAGTGTGAACTAGCATGACTGTGTGTGTGTGTGTGTGTGTGCATGAGAGTTTGTGGAGTGATGTGGTGGGGATCAGGTGGTGGGAAGCCCACAGGATCACTAAATAATAGATAGAGACAGGCTTTCTGCCCTGCTCACTTCATTTACTCTGGATGGGCTTATGGAACTTTTTGGTTGAAATCCTCATTGGTGCGATGCTGTATTTACACCACTGATTGGCCTTTGCCGTCATGATTCTGTGGTGAATCGAACCTTGCCCATGGTATGACAACAGTATCACACCCAAGATTTTCAACTCACCACCCTCTGGTCAAAGTCCAATCTACTTCTGGCATTTTTCATTTTTGAAAAATGTTTTGTGTGTGTGTGTGTGTGTGTGTGTGTGTATGTATGTGTATGTGTGAAATGGGTATATGACCATGAAGTGAAATTTTGGTGTGTTTTTACAGGCGATGTCCTGATTCAAATCTCAGAGAGTCAGAGGAGACTCACCGCTGAACTGGAAGCAGTTGTAGGTCTATTCTGATTCATTTTTGTCAGTAGTGGCACGTGTAGAACAGTAGCACTAATAACTGCAAATTAGGGATTAGGGATGGACACAAATTGTTATAACTGATGATAAATTCAACACATTTTTTGAACATTTAAGTATTTTTGAGTGCAATTTTCAGCCTTTTAATGGTGCTAATTGCATTTCTCAGTTCGTTAATGCCTGTATCAACTCTAGACCTGAAATTTTAAGTGTAAAATTGCTCTAATGGTGAGTTGTAGTTCCATAAAGTGGTTGATGATCTTACAAGTGTGGGCCTGAAGTGTGCTATGTGCTAGATGAAGAGCCCGGGCTTTCGTTCTTTAACAGAAACACAGAAGTTCAGAAAACAAAGATGAAAACTCAGGATTAAGAGGTTCAACCCGGTTGTTCATTGGAAAAGAGCTGTATACCTTCTGTAACCTGAGTAGGAACTCAAAAACAGAGCTGTCTTCTCGGCAGTAATAGTGGAGATATTATTAACCTGGACAGGAGAGCAATGATGTCATGACTGGTGCTGTTGCTGAAATGATTGCAGTTGTAATTTATGTGTTGTTGTTGCAGTTCCGATGGTTTCATGCTGAAGTGTTGCAAGAGATGGAAAATAATGTCAGACTGGACAAGGACTACATATTGGTGAGCGTTTTTTCCTATTGTGACATCCATCTGTAAAAGCAATACAAAGTGAAAGTAATACAAGTTCAAAAAGTACTTTTTATTGTTTGAAATGTTAAAGAAGTTGTAGCCCTTTGTAAATGTCAGCTGTCAAGTTGAATTAGCCTTATAGGACTTATATGACTTGGCTTTCTTTGACAGTATCTCTCTCAGGGGAGAGATGTGATGTTTTTGCACTGCAGTAAATGTGATCTAGAGAGCTTACTGGAGTGAACCAATGTGTTATGACGGTAACGCTGTTGGAGGTAGGATGAGAGAGTTGTGTGACATTTGTGCATTTGGACAAGGTGTCTGTGTGGTGTTTCCTCCAGGGCAGCAGGAGGCGCTATGAGATGGAGGTGAGGAACCAGGCAACGGCTCTGGAGAGACAGCTGAGGAGAGGGGCTTACAGAGACAACCAGGTGAGTCTCTATTGTCACACTGGCTGTTCATGTCTTTTGCAGTACGTGACCAACGGTGTGTACATTAGCAGTGATAGCTCGCCTGTAACACTGTCTTTGTATGTGCGTATGTGTGTGTGTGTGTGACTGCAGGACAGCAATGACTACATACAGTTCCTCAGACAGAGTCAGTGTGATGCCCTGGAGGAAGAGAAGAGGAGGTATCGTTTCCTGGCTGAGAAACACTGTGGTCTCACACAGTCCATATTATACCTCATGAACAAGGTACACACTGAACTGTCACCTATATCTCGCTCTTACCTTGTTCTTCCGAAATGTGTGCATTTTGTAATGTCTACCACTGACTCCTCCCTAGGCCGTAATGGTACTTACACCTACAGTGCAATATAATGACACCACATCCGGCCTGTAGGTAATCAAATTGGTACACACCATCATTTCAGCCTTATCTTATTCGGTACATACTGTTCCCAGTACTGATTACATACATGCTAAGAGCAAATTTGGCTCCACGCTGACTGTGAACTGTGCTGAACGGAGGTTACTGAGAATTAATAACAGCAGTGGAAAGATAAGGCATGCAGCTGCGATCGTTAGGACACAGTTAAGGATGTGATCCCCTGTGTTATAGACTGGTGGGTCCCTGCAGCAGAGGGCTGAGATATGGAGAGGCCAAGTGAATGAGACCAGAGCACCCAGACCACACACCCCATCACGTCTGGACCAGGACAGTGCGGTGAGGGGGCAGAGGAGGGGCTGAAGGGAGTGGGAGGGGGGAGCTTAAAAGGAAGAGGAAGGTTAGCGAAGGATCTTAAAGAGGAGTAGGGAGTACGGGAAGAGGTGTGGGAAGAGGACGGTGGAGGTCGAGGGATGAGGAGAGAAACGCAGAAGAGGAGGGAGAGTGAGATGTGGAGGTAAAAAGAGATGTCAACAATATCGAGAAAAAAAAGAGATGTCAGTGATATCGATTTACTCTGTAATTTCCATTGGTTATATTTTGCAGATGGGAATGAGAGAGGAGGAGAGAGAGTACCGCTGGACTGGCAGAGATGAGCAGCCAATGGGTAGAGTGCCCTCCAGAGGTAGGAGGACTATACTGCACTTCAAAAAATGGACCGGATTGTACAGAAAATCACTAATGATGATAAAAATATAAACTATTGTCATGGTTACTGTGACGACATTACAATGACACCGACTGTAGTTATTAAAATCTCCTCCATTTATCCCTAGTTGAATTGCTAGATCACCTCCTGTGACACGGTAGATCACTTAGTAAACTTGAAATCCTGCATTTTGATCTTCTGCAAAGTACATAGCACAGGGCCTATTCCTTATTCCCAAATATGCTATTGGGCTTACCTGCTCTCCAAAGCTCTATCACTGTCCCCAGATTTTTCTCTATTCCTGTGCTCTGTCCCCCAGCCCCCTCTCCCCAGCCCACCCGCTCTCGCTCCAGCTCCATGGGGGACCCTCTTGGGGGGGGCGGGGGAAGGCAGATGCGGGCATTGGTGCCCCACCCTCAATCCTCCAACCCCACACTGCTGCCCTTCTCCCGGGGCGAGGTGGTGACTGTGTTGGTACAGGAGCCCAGGAATGGCTGGCTGTACGGCAGGGCAGAAAGCAGCCAACGGTGGGTGGAGGTGTGAGTGTGTGTGTGCGCGTGTGTGTACATGCACGTGAGCATGTTTCTGTTTACGAGCATATGTGCTTGTGTGCGAGGGTGTGTATGTGATTGTGTGTGTGTGTGTGTGGTTGTGTGTGTGTGTGTATGTGGTTGTGTGTGTGTGTATGTGTGTGTGTGTGTGTGTGTGTGTGTGTGTTACAGCAAATGTATGTGTTTGTCCAGGTGAGGTTGTGAGTAACTGCCTCTGTGTGTCTGAACCGAACTGCTCTTCCTTCTGTCGTATATCTGTAGAAAGTCTCAGTTTCTGATGACCACCATTGACTTTTGTAACGCAAATCACCCCTCAGCTCTTTGTCACCATCTCACCACTTTTCTTACCATTTCCTGCAGTCAAGGTTGGTTCCCAGCATCCTATGTTGGACCCCTAGAAGACACTCCTAAACCAATGGGCTACAAGTAAGGCCTTAAGTTCCACAAGTTCCACTTTTCCTCTGTTTAGAAAATGTGTATAAATTAACATTAATGGAGATAATACATTCTGAGGTGTAGATTTTATAATTGGGACTACTGGGTGTTGGGAGATATACTAAATAGAGACTAGAGGCGCAATGTATTAAATGTATAATATGTAGAATATTCATAAACAGCATATGGATGTAGCCCTTATCCTCATGAACTTCGCCTTTACAGTAGCTCCACACTCAGAAGCAGTAATAGCATGAGCAACCTGCTTGACCAGAGGGATGGTGGCAGCTACAATGGGATTCCACCCCCAGCTCCTCCCTTACCTATGAATAACCAACGTCCAATCATGCCAACCCCAGACAGGAAGGTGGAGTCCGCTTCTGAAAGCAAGGTGGGTGCCGTGCATTATGGGTATAACTGAATACAGTGGACGATGTGAATGTGTGTTTGTGTGGTTGTCTTCCTAGTCATGTACATACTGTATATATATCAATATGAGGGTGCACGTCATGGCAAAGTTACTCAATAATGCAGGCTTTCTTTACTTGACTGTGTTGTAGTTAGGTCTAAAAGACACAGCCGTAGGTAATTATTTGTTGTAATGGGATATTGGTGATTTTAGGTCATGCCTTATTGTACCAGCTGTCAGTGTTTTGAACGGTTCTGTAAGATATATAACTGAGATATATATCGCCGCCCTTCCCTTCTTTGGCCAGCAGAGCGACTGTGGAAAAGTGCTGTTTTCCATGACGCCACATCCTTCCTTTTGGTGGATGCAGGGGGGGAGCTCCAATTGCTGAAAGTGGGGAGGGGGGGTGAGACTCTGTGTGTGTGTGTGTGTGTGTGTGTGTGTGCGTATATGTGTGCGTGTGTGTGAGTGGACTCAGTGCATGGTGTGCTTTTCCATAGTACCTATACTGCATGCAGTGAAAGAGGAGAGGCATCTTTCATCTGGGGCTGTGTTTCTGCCGGAAGGCGTTTTCTGGATTTGACCCGTGGGTGAATTGCTCAGAGTTGCACTGTCCTCATACATATTGCTTGAAAATGATAGGATTCTCGATTCTGTCAGGGGTGTGTTTTGCCGTTTCCTTCCCTTAATAAGCATCAAGCCTCACCAATGTAAAACCCTAGTTTTACAATTCGGGTAACAAGCCTGACGCTTAAAAAATGGTATTGCGACTGTATTGCTATTCGCATGAGTTGCAAAGTTGAAGTGCCATTTTAGATTTGTGTGCTTTTAATAATGAATGTTTGCAGAAAAAAAAGAGGTCTGAAGAGGGCAGCAAGCTGAAGACTGAGTGATGGGATTTGACGTGAATTGTGCTTGAGAAAAAAGTGTTTTTCTCTCTTGTGCAGAGACCCATTCAGGAAGAACACCGGCCCAGTCTCTTTCCCAGGTAGGAAATACACCTGGGGGGTGGTGTCCATTACATCTGCATAATTCATGTAAAATTAGCTCTTATAGTGAGTGAATGGTGTTGTATTGCACTTCACAAACTTGGCATGGGGGTAGCATTAAAGTGATTCCTTAATGCCATTTCACATACAGGCTTACATTCTTACATAATGCTGTAAATGCATGTAATGCTGTAATGCATGTAAATGTGTGTAGTGTCACCTTGGAGTGAGTCTGGATGAATTAGTCTTCACAATGTTTCTCTGTCCTGTAGGGGAACCAACCCCTTTGCTACAGTGAAGCTTCGACCCACCACCACCAATGACAGATCAGCCCCACGGATTTAGTGACACCCAAGCATGGAAGTCTTATTCTCATGACAGGTTAGAACAGCGGTTGGGTGTCTGGCCTTTTGGTTAGCTTGCCATTGTTCATATCCTTGTTGGGGGCAACATCGCCACGCTACTAAAATCCAATCAGTTATTATGGTTATTCAATGTCACCTTGCTCCAAATTCAGAAAAATTCCAAAATGGGTTTTCCATGTCTAGTAAATTCATGCCAGTCATAGTTCTATTTTCTTGTTAGTTCACACTGTGACAATCGTAGCAATCAGCATTATGTGGTGCCATATTAAGCCACAAGTTACATCATCACAAACGCACAGCCAGTTTTATAAGCAGATATCTCAGGTTTCCAGAAGTAAAATATGAAAATCTTTGTTTAAATTACGTGAAATTCCAATATATTTTTTTCCTGTCAGTGAAATAAAATGTACAAATATGTTTCATTAAGATGTAATGATAGTTCTTTGTAGTTTGTCAGATGTACATTTGAGCTAAACTGAAGTGTTAGGTGTGTTGTGAATAAGAATTTCTATGTGACAAATACCGTAGCTCTTAGGCCAAAACCAGGACCAATGAACACAAGGAGGCAATATATCCTTCTGTAACTCACCAGTGTCTCTGTCTTATTGATTAGAGGCCTGCACATTTTCAACACTGCACTTAAAAAGCATTAATCTCTTAAAGTGAAGATTGCTCTGTTATTGCATCTGTATATGGCTTTGTCTTAGCATTGAAGGAAACCTGTCTAATAATGCACATTTCACAGTGTATAAATGCATATGCAAGCATATTGATTTGAATGGGCCAGTCAGCCCACCTTCGCTCCTGAGGATGAGAGGGAAGAAAAGGACTCGGTACAAAGTCTCTTTACTCTAGGCATTTTTTTTCCTTTTTATTTTATTGTTTTTTTTTTCTCTCTATACAGCGTGACCTTGTATTCTGCTTTCAGCAAATAGTATTTTTACATCAGCTCAGTACGCCAGAGCACAGTAGAGGGAGGGAGGGAAGGAAGAAGGGAGGTAAGAGAGGAACGTTAGAACAGAAGGAGGGATGAGGGGCAGATACAGTAAAATAAATAAAGAGGGGAGGTGGACATGTTTTTTTTTTATATACCTACATGATTTTTTTAAAACCTGCAGACAAAAAAAAAATTGATACAGAGAAACAAACTGATATGTAAATATAGGAATGCTTGTATAAAAATGGAAATAAAAAGGCCTCTGCTCTCTACTCCCTCTAGTCCAGTGTTTTTTAGTGCAGAGAGCTGGGCATCAGTGAGAGTGGAGGGGTGGAGGGAGGGAGGCGGGGGGTGGGTCAGTAAGGGACGACTGTGCAAGGTTGGGGAGAGGGGCGGAGCTCTACTTAGTCTGGGGTGTGTCTATCACTCGCGCACCAAGGCAATAAACTCTGCAAGAGAAAGAGTACAGAAGACAGATTTAAACTAACTATCGGAGAGTTTACTCATTTCGTAAGACCTGGTGAATTATAGACCCAGGATGCACCACAATTCCTTTGATACTTTGGAGTTGGTCTGGCGTGTGATGTTTCCTCTGAGTTGAATAGTATTTTTGGAGGCAGGATAAACCACAGTGACTGCGCGGGGTTACAGTTTAACTGCTGTGATTGGAGGAAACAGAAGAAACACTCACTAACTCCCTCACTGAATGGCTCCACCCAAAGTAGGAGACAGTACCTCCTTTTACCACTAGAAGGCAAAAAATCCAGCTAGATATTCAAAGCCCCAAGTGAGTGAATATTCAGTTCTCGTTTTTTTATGTTACCACTATTCGCTCGGTCTATCACCAGGGGAGAAAATGGACAAATGATTTGCAATTTTCATACATTTGAAGATAAGCAAAAACCTGAAGAAGCAAAATGAATGTTAGGCCTTCTCAGATATCCTTTGTCCTCCTAAATTTCTAAATTGCCTTTCAAATTTTTATTTATTTATTTTGTTTGTAGTTGGGGATACTAAAAATATCCAGACCTACTCCAAAGGAGATTGTGGAGTTATCTGGGTACCATAATTACACATTACTTTTTCCCTTTAAATATATATAGATAAGAGAAGATGCTGTTGCATTGAGCAAATATTCTGATGATTGTTATGTCAGTTATTATAATGAAAATATTGTGTTAAAATAAAATTGGTTGCTGCTATTTCATTGTGTTTTCTGAACACAGCACACACACACACCCACATACACACATGCACATCAGAATATTAGTGTAAGCCAACAGACAATTATCGCTGAGATGACAAGCACTAATGAAATTAAAATGAGCTTTCATTCACAGCACAAATGCATTTGTTTTGCCAGAAGCAATTCAGTAGATTCAGGTGGACACAAGAGGATGTGTATTTAAATTTAAATTTAGGTTTAGGGTGGAATCCCTACCTTCCATCCCAATTTTGCCATCTCCATCCTTGTCTGCTGCTTCTAAAAAGGTTTTCGTTTCCTTATCAGTCAGGTCGCGTCCATCCGTGGCAAATCCCTTCAGCACAAACCTAGCAAAAATAGGAAGAGGGGGGAAGGGGTGGAGGGGCAGGGAGAGGTGATATCCAGAGGAGAATGTGTGTTTATATAGTTATAGTGTAGAGGTTACAGTGTGTTTTGATTATAATATTTACTATATTGGATTTTTTAGAGGGTGTTTACAGTGCAAGTCTGTCTCCCTCCTACGTGGTGTGGTTACAGAGCTTTCCATGGTGTTTTTACCCACAATACCCAGCTGCTTCTCTGCGTATGACATCTCAGCCCTGGGGAGGGAGGAGTTTTCTTCTGCATCACTTACTTAAGCTCCTCCTCCTCGATGAATCCGCTGTTATCCACATCCAGAAGTAGAAAGACCTTCTTCACATCGTCGTCGGGCTTGGTCTTAAGACCCACCATGGCAAAGAACCTCTTATGATCAAAGGAGTCTGCAGCTGCGTAATAGGAAGGGAGGGGGCCAGGTACATGTGGGAAAACAGAGCAGACACTTTATAGACAAAGAAATACCAGTTGGTGAGTAAGGATCCCATTGAGACCTGCACAGGATGCTGAGTTGGTAGAAGAACCACAGAGGGCCAAATTGCAACACCAAACCTACTGCCATACTGGTTCCTTCTACAACATCAGAAAAATGAAAT
This sequence comes from Megalops cyprinoides, assembly GCF_013368585.1. NCBI lineage: Eukaryota > Metazoa > Chordata > Actinopteri > Elopiformes > Megalopidae > Megalops > Megalops cyprinoides. The sequence continues at coordinate 6,647,787 of NC_050601.1, read as the reverse complement.
CTTTAACACTCTTTCATCTTTAATATGCTCTACTTGTAACCCCTCGGGAAACAAAAAAAAAAAAACACTGTAATTTTTCACATCCTGAATTAGTATGATAGAGTCTGGACAAATATAACTTCAGACCTCTGTTTCCTCCTTTGCTCATTACACATCGGTTGGTTTAAATAGAAACTTCACCTTGTTATACTTCTGTTGTATTTGATGTAATGTGCCTCCTGCACTAATGGGAGTCCTGCAGGTTTTAGATTTTAACTTTAAATTAGCAACCAATTTATACTCGGAACACTACGGGAGGTAACTCCACTTTAATGAGTTCACTTCTGCAAAGAGGCAATTAAGAGATGACTGAGGACAAAAAACCATGACGACTGGAGCTGCCAGCCCTGGCACTGCACCAAGGTAACTGAGTTTGAGGAGGCGAACCAAAAAACTAAACGCAGCGATCCGGGAAATACAATATCTATACAGCGAAGGGACAGCTTAACAGAGTTTCTTTCACAATGTACGAACGGGTTTGTTGAGATCAAAAACACTGCTGATCCTCGTGTGTGAGGAGGGGAAATGGACAGAACCTTCTCACCTTTGAATGCATCCAGGGCCTTCTGGATGTCATCAGCTTTCAGAATGTCCTTCATTGCCATCTCAGCAGCTAGAGGGATGGACAGGTGGAGAAGGAAGAAAGAGAGGTAAGGAGGGGATGAGGGAGACTGGGTGAGTGGGGATAAGCTACATAACGGAATACAATAGTGGCGAGAGGGATGATAAGACACTCTACAGGCTATTATAAATGGTTATAAATGGTAAAACTAAGACAGAGGTAAAGCTGAAGGGGTGAGCAGGGGGGAAGGGGGAGACTTCCCCTGTTTAATACCCTGATGACTATTTTTTTTGTTAAGAGTAATCCTAATCAATGCAGTTATCCTGTTCAGGCTACCACTCAGCAATGTCCCCTTTGTCTTTGAATAGTGCAACACCTGAAATATGTCAGTCAAGGGAGAAGTCTGCAGAGTCTGCCTCTTTAGGTTTGCAGTTTGCAAAGCCAGGGCTGTGTCTTTCCTCTCGGCCAAGTTCACCAAAGCGTTTTAAGTCAGCCTCTTCAGAAGCCCTTCGTTTTTCGGGCTACGTCTGACAAGGGAGACGTCAGGAACCAGGACAGCTGTGTGAGCAAGAAATTAGCAGGCGGATCGGAGATTGCGAAGCACTGATGATCCGCTAAGATCGTTTAACATATCTATCATTTTACTCGCTGAGGTTGATGAAGCCCGCATTCACAGCACCCCTCTAGGTCAGAGAGGATAGCGGCTCGAATTTGTGCTCCTGGACTCGGCGCTGACTGGCAGCAGAGCTCAGCGAGGTTAACTGGAGTGAAGCCCCAGAGAGAGGGCATCAGCAATTTGCCGGAGCAGCAGTGCACAGCACTGGTTGGTCATTCAAGGTGATTTTCTATTTTCTCGCAGTTTGCAGGAATTCGCACACAGCCTTGTAAACCTAGAGAGGCCGACAGTGGGGGTGATGTGCTCACTGCAGCATGTACTCTGTGTGTGTGTGTGTGTGTGCTGGTCTGCATAATAATGTTAATTCCCCTCATTCAACTTAAAATAGACTTTGGATTGATGGACTGGGGGACCATCAACAGGGGTGAGAAGAGGAAGAGATCGAAGAGGAGTGTGTCTGTGTGAATTTCTGCCACACTGTGTGTCTGTGTGTTTGTGCTCATGTGTGCATTTCAGACAGCAAACAGCTCAGTATTTGAATACATGGTATGTGAATCAGGGAAGACTATTTTGCAAGGTATTTTGTACACTCTCCAATGTGCTGGAGTTTTTATACGCCTGCAAGGACTCAATCTGCAGTATTATGCACCGTATACACCAAAGGCACCAGAGACATCAAGGATATTTCTATAATAACATAAACCCATGGTGAGTGCTCGGTCATGTGCATCAAGCCTTAATAAAAACAGATTCTTTATGAAAGCCATTCACTTGATTTGTCTTTAGTCTTGCCATCTAAATGTGTTCCATGGGGTCATGTTCAAACATTTACTGAAATTTTCCAATAGCTTAAAATTACTTTCATCCCACCAGAGAGAAGCCCTGGGTCTTCCAAAACAGCAAGCAGCTATTCTGGTTAACAGTGAAAAGATTTATAGAAGTTATATTATTAAATGCAACTCAGATATTTGTTGGGCATGGACAGTTAATGCTATGACACGTTCATTTTATTCATGTTACTGTTACTTCATCAGTTTACCAAATGTGATTCTTTTGGACATAGTGTGGTGAGTGTTCCATCTCTGAGACTATTAACAGTATAGCTAGCTATAAACCAAATGCAAAAAACTCTCACAGATATCTTTATGTTCTTTTATCATTTGGTCCACAGAACCACTGAAACAACAACCACAAGCAAAAACATGCAGAACAAAACCATATGTGACTTTTTCAGCATTCAACCTATAACACCTCCATCATGGTGTTACCATGAGGTAAAGTATTGTACTGCTGTAAATCTCCCAGGATGCACTTGGTACCCTGTAATAAAAATTTAATATATTGTGAGAAGCTGATACATGGATTAAACAATGCAACACAAGAGGAGAAACTCCAAACGGTGCAGCCTAGAGAGTTTCTTGGAGTTCTTATTTGAAAGTCACTCTTCGCAACATTTTCTGTCATATCATTAGCAGCCATCCAGTCTTTCAGACTGGGAGCAGGGTTCCATTAACCCATACTGCTGTTGCTTTCATTGGGCATCTGTGGCGCAAACTATCATATTGCAGTGTTATTGGACTTATTAAGAAGTGGGTTTTAGTCATATCTTTTACTGCACTGCCTGAATGTTTTGGTCTGTGCCCCACAGGCCTCCTCAGAGCCTGCAGAATCTCTGAACGACGTGAAAAATGACCACATTCATCTGGCTGCATTATTTAGGAATCACAGGAGACCTGCATGGTACAGATGAAGACAGAAAATGATGGGACATTAGAAACATCTCAAGAGAAGATGGGCCTAATCAAATAAAACTTTTTTCTTTGAACCAGCAATAAATTGGACTCTGACTCTGTCTCGTTTTACATTCCAAAGATCCAGCCAATAACACAATAACAAACCCAGTATGTAATTTAAAAGAGTTATGTGGTTGATTTACTGTTTTAAGCTAATTTATCACATCATATGTCAGTTATTTTGTTTTCACTGAGAGGGTATCAGCTTATTAACTGTTGTTACATTGTTACTGGTTAGTTATGACACTATTGGTTAGTACACTTCATTCCATTGACCTGAAAAGTCAACAAATGTACAGGCCGCAAACATTGTGTGTGCTGCATAAAAATAATGACCATGTGTATAAAAATGTATGCAAGAAATTCTTATGAGCCCAATTAAAAAAGGAACATTCAGAGCTTCCTTAACCTCTTCTCGCTCCACTGACTCCTTCTCTCTCCACTATGCCATTCACACTGATATAATCACCCCTCCACAGTCAGTGCTCATAAGCATATGTTCTGTACCAGAAATAGAGCCTATTCATTCATGTTCATGTTGTATGAACATGACACACACACACACACACACACATCTACAGTATATGCACACAGAGCCACACACATATATTCACACGCAATGTTTACAATACATTGCTGTCACACTGCCCACCCTTTGTGGCAAAGCATAAAAGAAATTACAACCTTACACTGGCGAAATCACAAGTGGGTGTGGCTACTGTTTATTGATTTTAAAGTCGGGGAGTAGGCAGCTAACTTTGAGATGGCAATTTTCTTTCTATTTATATCTCTAATTTCTGCAGCAATAAGACAAAGAGCCCTGCTGGGTCTTACAAGAGCACTCCAAATGACCCTCATCAGCTAATGAGAAACGCGATAGGAATCTCAAGTAGTGCACTTCACTGGAATCAGTCATCAATTTATGCAGTCATGTAATACAGCTGTTAAAAACGATGTACGCGATAATATTAATGATTTACGACTCTGAATAAAATGTATGTAAAAGAAGGTTACTGTCCACCTCAGTTGGGAAAGGGAGTGTGTGGAAATGGTTGTGAAGACTGTCAGGTGGCATGGTTTGAAAGACAGAAGTGACTTGGCATGAAAATCAGATATAGGGACTGAACAGCAACTCACTGCATTTGTGTAAAAAATTTTCACCTACCAGCTACATAGCTGCATATGTGATATACTTCTCTGTACATGGTACACTTCTCTATATATGTTTAAAAAGTAAACCAGGCCTAAAGGGTAGGACACTGCGCTCACATGTTCACCTCTCCATCCAATATTTCTCTCTTTAGGTTCCTCTCTTCCTGTTAATCTGTTTCTCACTCCAATACCCCTTCATCCCTATTTCCTATTCTGTCCATCTGCCTTCTGTCTTTCTCTCCCGTAGCTCCATCCCACATGCTGTCCTTCACAACTTTCATTACTCCACATTTTTTTTTACTTCCATTATTGCCCCTCACTTTCCATTTCCTTCCTCCTTTCCTCCTCCACCCCTCTCCCTTTCGAACGACCTCCTCTCTGTCCTCCTCTCCCTCTCCTTCTCCCCTAGCTCTTCCCCTCTCTCCTGTCAGAACGACCGGCCACCTCCCTTTTATGGCCGTACCCACCCACCCCTCCTTCTGCACCCCTCCGCTTTTTCATCCCGGGACTAAATTTATCACCCTTTCATCTCCCTGATGGCAGCAGAGGCCAGGGGCCAGATTAATCTCCGCGCGCGTCTGGTGTCACTTTCAGACCGCTTGGAGCTGGCCGGGAGCGGACAGAGGGACCGCGCCAGGGCACACTTAAGCCACCGCCAGCGGTCTGCACTTGCATCTAATCAGCTCACAGCAAAAATCACTGCCGATGGTAGGTTGTCACCCTGCCCAGATACATCTGTCCCCCCCGTCACAGGGTCTGCTGAAAACTGCAGCGTGAGCTGGGGTTGGAGCGACATAATTATTACATTACGTTACATTATTTGCTCGGCAGGTCCTCCTATCCAGATCTGCTCCCGCAGTTTACGTGTCGTCCATTTTGTACCACTGGACATTTTACTAAAGCAGTTTTTGTTCAAGGGTACAACAGCAGTGCCCCACAAGGGAATTTACCCAGCAACCACTGCAGCCCATAATTATGCTCTTATGAGATGCCCTTATCAAATATGTCTTGCACTGGGTTGCATTTTTTTTTTACATAGCGGCCATCCATGCATAAAGAAATTCAGCTTATGTACCTTGCTCAAGGGTACAACTGTACTCATTGATTATAAGTCAAGTACCCTAAACCTCTAGAACACATTCTTGCTGTTCAATCACTTAGAATACATGATTTTTTACAACACGAGCATATTGCAGCTATGAATGAGGAGAAAAATAAAAATACAAACATGATTCACCTATATGCATCAGTACATGTGTATAAGAAATCTACAACAAAATGAGGTGTTGATGTTGCTGAATATTTTAATTTAGTCCTGATATTCTTCTACTTTTCAAACATATTTCAGGGCACAAAATGTATCTTTTGTAGTTAAACTTTACTGCTAATATACATGTAGATAATATCTTGATGATATCTCTTATGATAAGTCATACATCAGATTTCAAAGGACAATCACGCTCATCCGGTTAATGTGACGCACGATATGTGAACTTTGGCAGTGAGCGGCACAGCTGAAAATGTCTTATCTTTCTCTAGCATTTTGTCCAGTCAAGCAATAAAGATTGTATTTCTGTAATACAAGCAAGTCTTTTGCGTGCTGCAGATGGTCACATGATCTGACAATAAATCTATAGAAGTAAGAGGCACCTTCCAGCTCATTGGCTCTTGAGTGTTGCATTGAAATCCGAGATAGACATGTGTTCACTTGGCGGCTTGTGGTTTTTAAAGTTGGAATAATGAAACCTAATGCCTTCTAACTATGCATTTTTTTTTACTTCATTTTTTAACACAGGTCTGTAAGACAATATATGAAGGATGATATGTGTGTTTCCAATGTGCCTGCTCAATCATGCATATTGGTGTCAAAATTACGAGTGAATTTCTAGATGTACTTGGTTTGAATTATGTATAAACGTGTGTTTACAGCATTTCATGGATGTGTGGTTTACCCCACATGCTGTAGCTTCTGGTATCATGTATGGTTTAGCATGTTAGGGAGGAGGATCCCCCACTATGACATCACATTTACATTCCATGGATTTCCATCTCGGTAAAACTGAAACAAATAGCACAGAATGCAGATCCTTCATTGTGACCTAGTGATCACAAGTGTCATCTTACATATATGCATGTATGTGAGTATTTCCATTGTACGTGTGCCTGTGTGAGTGCAGGTGTGTGTGTGTGTGTGTGTGTGTGTGTGAGAGAGAGACAGAGACAGAGAGAGAGAGAGAGAGAGAGAGAGAGAGAGAGAGAGAGAGAGAGAGAGAACAAGAGGGAAAGAGAGAAAAAGTGTGAGACGTGAAGCAGTCCTACAGCACTTCGTAGATGTGAAGATTTCTCTTCATTAGTTTCTAGGTCAATAGAGTGAAGTATGTAAACTATGAAACAGTGTCTCAGAATTCAGTTCACGACATACATTTCTCTTCAGAGAGAAGTGGGGGCTTACTGAATCAGACGAGGGCAAGGAAAGAGGTGGATGAAAGACAGAGGGGTTTACAGGAATGTAAGAAGAATATAAGGGGATCCAGCAGAAAGGGGAAGGAGTATATATATATGCTAAACCCCTGAGCTCAGCTAATATACACACAGTCTCAAGGGATCCTCTGAATCCAACAGCTTTTAGTGAGCTGGATAGATGTAGGTTTCACAGACAATATGAGAAAATATCAACATTGCAGCAAAACACTATACAGTACAGTCCCGCGTCTGTTAGATGTTCCCATTTGTCTTGCACTGACATGCTACTTCTTCTCCTTTTTGTGTTTTTGTCTCTGTTTTCTCCTCAGAATCAAGAAAAGCTATGTCCAAATGCCTACAAGAGCACAGAGAGACAGAGATTCACAGACGCATAAGCACACAATGATAAACGATTTAAATAAAATTTCCTTTATCAGTCCTGTCAGTTCAGAAATGCCGACTCTCTACCAACATGCTGACTCTCTACCACCTAGTGGTAGCTATTGGTATTGCGCGCACACACACACTGTGGCCTGTGAGAGGAGGAAGGATCGTTTTATTTCCCCTCAACTATTACATTTCTGAGTGTCAGCAGTTTCCACACACAGAGACAGGGGAGAAAGAGAGATCGAGACAGATGAAAGGAAAAATAAAACGCGAGGAAAAAGTGAGACAGAAATAGAGACGGAGAGACACGCGAGACACAGAGAAGCACAGAGTCTTTGGAATAGGCAAGAATAAAGAGACTCGTAGGCACAGATTCTGTGAGAGATAAAGAGACAGACCAGAGGGAGTGATGGAGAGAGAGAGAGAGAGAGAGAGAAAGAGAGAGAGAGATAAACGAGGCCGTGAATAACAGAGCGAGGAGAGGGCTGCCTGGCAGAGCCGGAGCCGGAATGGATGTCTCAAATGGGCATTGCAACCGTATCCTAAATGAAAAGGGGCCTCTTCCCTTTCATTACCACGGTAATAATCTAACCTTTCAAGAAGACAAACTGCCGAGAGAGAGAGAGAGAGGCCCCAGCACCATTTCGGCGTGAGAGACGCAGCGGCAAAAAACAGCTACAGGAAACTGAGATCTGCAGAGAGAAACGCACTGCTAACACAGACGGACACACAGGCAGGCTGGACAGGAGAGCACAGGGAGCATGAATCAGCACTGTGCTTGTATTTGCACAAGCAGTGTGACGTCATCTGTTTGTATCAATTCACCCAGTGTGATGTCATCTGAGTGTGATGTCATCTGTTTGTATCAATTCACCCAGTGTGATGTCATCTGAGTGTGATGTCATCTGTTTGTATCAATTCACCCATTGTGATGTCATCTGAGTGTGACGTCATCTGTTTGTATCAATTCACCCAGCGTGATGTCATCTGCTTGCATTAGCTCACCTAATGCTATATCACCTGGTTGTATTATCCAGTGTGGATAATTCAGTATGTAATGCAATTTGTTCGGATCAGTTCAGCCAGTGTGTGATGTCATTTGCTTAGTGTTCGGTCACATAGTGTGATGTCAGGTAGCCACCAGCTCAAGACGATAAGCACTCAACATACCTGCACTCATGGATAGAAGTGAGCCCTCCTCCTTACCACTGCACCACACTGCCAAATGCAGGCAGAAGTGTAGCATAGTGGTAAGGAAGAGGACTTGTAACCGAAAAGTTGCCGGTTCGATTCCCCTCTGGGGCACAGCTGTTGTACCCTTGGGAAAAGTACTTAACCCAGAATTGCCTCAGTAAATATCCAGCTGTATAAATGGATAAGTCGCTATGTAAGTCGCTCTGGATAAGAGCGCTTGCTAAATGGCAATAATGTACTGCAGAAGTATTACTAAGACAACGTAATGGACAGCAGCAGGGGGAAAAGCTGGGCCTCTAGTGACACGTACAGTCAGAGATGCGGAAAATGAAAAGGGGGAGGACTGCAAGAGAAGAGCCAGTGGGCTTCTGTCCAGTGAGAATACGGAGGCCCGAGACCTTGGAGGGAGAGTAACACAGCCAGGGAAGACAGGCGTGATCACTGAGACAAATCAGAGGTCAAGACAGACACCCCATGTTCTTTTATAATGTCATAAATACTCCCGAGCAAGGGCAAAAAGATTACAACTGTCCTCCCCCATTTCAGAAAGATGAATGACACAGAAAAAAAAAAATGTCAGTCATGCTAGGAGACGGGCCCACAGCCCCCTCAGCAGCTTAATCTGTGGTCTCGATGTGTGCATATTTTTTCTTTTACTCTACACAGATGTACCTACATTTAATATTGTTCTTTACTGCTTTTGCCAGCACTGCTTTTGTTTGTCATGTCAATAAAGCACCTTTGAATTGAACTGAACTAAACTGAGTCAAATTGAATTGAACAGAACAGACAGACGTTCTCAAACCAGCCTGGACAGACAGAGATGTTACTGAATAGTTCACAGAGAATCAGGACACTAGCAGATGGAGGTGTGAAACCCAGTGACTGGTGTTTAGAGAGGGGGTGGGGTGGGGAAAGAGAGCAAGAGAGACAGACAGAGAGATGGGTGGTTTGTGCAGTTTCCCAAGTGTATCCCTCCGCTAATGACCCAGAGAAAGTATAGGGTTGCAACCAGCTTTGCCTTTACTATAAATACCAACTGCAGATATTTCCTTGCCTGAGAACAATACTGTAAGTGATTCTTTTGTGTGGGTGTGAACAGTGCGTGTATTAAACATTTATACAAATGCTGGAGACTCATTTATTTTTAGCCCCATTATTTTTTTATGGTCTGAATGAATCTTGACAACAGTGAAAAACTATTTCTTAAGATCCTGTCCTCCTGTTGCTTGTGTAACCAATAAGGATGGGAAAAAATAGAGGACAAGAAAGACAGTCAATAGACAGGAACAGAGAGAGAGAGAGAGAGACAGAGAGATCAAACAGGGGGAGAGAGGGGGGGGGGAGAGAAAGAAAAAGGTGTTTTGATTTCCCCGAGCATCTTTCTCACTGCGCCAGTGCAGATCATTATTCATTTAGTTGCCACAACCGTCACTGATTCCATTCACTGTCCACCTATGTATCGGAACTCCCCGCGATGCTTTGACATTGCCAGCATCGATTTGGTAGTACTTGAAGCGGCCCTGCCAATAGAGCACTTTGAATCAGAATTGGATTTGACAGGGAGCGATGCGGGAGGGACAGGGGGTGTAATTAAGGCCGGCGTCTGAAGGAATGCCCCGGGGGAAAAAAACGAGACACAATTCAGATGAGAAACCTGCTCTTGGAGGTATTGTTGAACCCCCCACCACCACACACACGCACACACACACACACACACACACACACACATCCCCACCCCCCCTCAGAGACAAGAAGACTGGGAGGAGAGCGGGAGCCCTGGTGCGCGAGGCGATGACAGCTGAATGCTCCTTCCTCATCATCATCATCTCCCTCTCTCATTCCGCCTGTCAGACTACAGCTGGAGTCAGGCCTGGGAAATGGAACACTATACCTGTATGACAGGGCACTTTCATTGCCGGTCCTGTTCTGAATTTCAATCTCCTTCTCTGTCTTTTTCCGCGCTGATGGGCGGGTCTCAGAGTCGCCAAAAACTTGGAGCTACGAAGTGGTGCTGCTTTTTTTTTCCCCCTGTTAGATTTGATTCAAGTTGCTTTACCGGCACCCCGGAAATTCAGTTGTTTTGCTCAGAGGATCTCGGCAGCTAAAAAGCGCATAAATGAATGTCAGCGATTTTTTTCTGACAAGCAAGGTGGAACAAATGGTTTTCTTAAAACATAGATGTCAACCAATTTTGAGAAACATTTTTGCAAAGTTGACAAAATTTAGTGTGAGATTCCATATGAAGAGGAAGTCTATGTCAATACGTGGTAAAATATGAAATTCAAAATGCAACGACTAATAGGTCAACAAAACAAGTAGACAAGTAAATTACATGGTGCATAACAGAATTCCAAGTTATTGTCACCTTGGAATATATTTGCCTTCAGTGTAGGATGTGTTATCAGATGAAAATACAGTGTATTCATAAAACTCATGAAAGTGGCAGTATATAATTTCTGTAACTGATATAATTTCTGATAATATTATTATAATATACTCTGCTCTTTACGCAAACTAGTTTCCTAGGCCTTTTTTGCTGTTTTATTTTAATGCATATCACGGTGGTGAAATAGGTGGCGGTGTGACACGTTGGAGTTTTTACATGGCGTACCGCCACCTCTCTTCTCCCAGGAGGAAAGGCATTATCTCCGTGTCCGGGACACTGAGAAAATGTCGACAAATGAATTGATTCAGAGGCAGCGAAAGTCGCGGAGCTTCATGCTTTTATGATAATATGCAGCTTTGTCTCAGCCTCCTGTAGATCACAATTTCAGCACAGCCTGTCCTCAGTGGACTCTATTTCTATCTCCCTCTCTCTGTTCTCTTTTTCTCATTCATCCCTCCCAAGTCCATTGGTCTTTTTTTAGAAGATGTGAATTCAATTTCTTTCTTTTTTTTGGGGGGGGGGGGGGGGGGGGATTTTGGGAAAGGGAGGGGGGGGGTCCATAATTCTTTTACGACAAGCTAAGGCTTTAACGCACCCCTTCGCCTGTCTCCCTCCATTCATCTCTCTCTCTCTCTCTCTCTCTCTCTCTCTCTCACTCTCTCTCTCTCTGTCTCTCTCCTGCTCCCTCTCTTTCCCTCTCTCTCTCCAGCCCTCATTCCATTAATGCCACCCTGCCACTTTGGCATGCTCTCCCATCCCAGGTGTAGCAAATTGAATAATAACTGCGCAGACTGGAAGCACTTTGGCACAGTATCCCGACTTTTAATTACACGACGTGAAGAATTTGCGGAATCTTGATCCTGTTCCAGTGCCTCACGTCGCCTATAATGTTTGACATTGGGCTGCACTGTTTTATGCTCGAGGGGAAACTCCCAGTTGTGCTGTAAATTCAGAGAATAAGTGAGACTCCTTAAAAACACACATTTTCTACCAAGGTATGCCTGGATATATTGGAACAACTTATTTTAACAGCCAGCAGATAAAAAGGGCAAAAACAGAGAGTGTTCCAGGACATCCTTCTAGACGTCTGCAGTACTGTCATTTTTTTTACAAATAATATCTGACAAATAAGTTCTGACAACTCGATTTTTCACACAAATACCGTACTCCTCCTAAAAAACCTTTTCAGGGCACTTGGTCAAAGGTAAAGGTCCCAGGATCTCTGGAAATGTTTTCAATCTCCAGTCTCTACCATGGCCAATTAGGCATGGAGAATGATTAAACAAGGCAAATGTTATCCTCACCGTTTCCCTGGAACCAGTCACAGGGGTCAAAGGTAAAGGTCAAAGCTTTTATATATACATGCACACATTGTTTAAAACCTTTCTTTGAACAATAAAGCCTCATCATGCATGAAATGCACCTTGATAATGTTCCTGAGAGTGTCTATGACACTCTTGGCATCTGGAATTGATCAGAAAACTACTGTGTATTCAGAGAAATAGCTTTTTTCAAAAGGGGTTTGCGTGTGTCCATTCACTTAAATTAAAAGTCCTGACTGCCGTCATTGGCTATAAGAAGTTCTAGGCTTACAGAATGCAGATGAGTATCCTTAGTCCAGCATGTAAGTACTTGATACACATCATAAAGCATATTACATTTTAATTTTTAAACATTTTTAGGGGGCAAGATCTGATCTGCCTCAGTCGCTGCTGTTATATTAAACTTTGCTCTTCCCATACTACAACAAGGCCTGTTCTGTCTCTCCTACTTCTATAATGGAAGATCAGACCTGACTCAATCACTACTCAGTCACTCCTCCCACTAAAGTGCACCCTCCCACATCCCGTTACACCACGGTTTAAGCATTCCCTTCCACCAGAGGCCGGTTACAGAAACATTACATCACCTCCACGCCTTATGTGCAGAGAAAAAGGCAGGAGAGCATCATTTATACATGAACGCCACTCGCCCTGTACAGAGAGACTATAACTGCTTCTTCTCTGGAACCTAAACACCCTGATGTGCCCCCTTTAAATAGTGGAGCCACCACACCCAAAAAACCATCCCCTTTCCCCCCAAAGGTGAGATATCTCTGTCTGTATGTCTATATTAGATCTACATTGCACATATGCCAAATCCAAGGCGATTCACATATGCCAAATCCAAGGCGATTACACAATACAGATTATCCATTTACACAGCTGGGCATTTTCAGAGCCGCTTAAGGGTAAGTGCCTTGGCCAAGGGTATAATAGCAATGTCCCACTTGGGGATGTCATAAGACCTGCAAGCTTTGGGTTACACCCTGGCTTACAAGGTGCCCAGCACCATGTGACCTTGTGTGCAAGATCACATGACATAGGAGGGAGGATCTTCGCGCCCACTCGATGCATGAGCTGGCAGAGCGTGATTGATGGAGGTGATGCACGCGCTCAGTCACGCCTCGGCGCAGGTGAAGTTTGCCTTCGTAAGGGTCTGGGCGGGCAGCTGCGTCCTCGGCGTGCAGCAGGTGATTTGGATTGATAGTGACTGGGCCTCGGTGTTGCGTGTCTCAGCGGACGGTGTGTGAAGACCTGGGAGGTCCACTCCATCCTTATCACCTCCGTTATACAGCAATGGTTATTTTTGCCCTGGCAGGCCACTACATTTTTTCCTTGCTCTGTTGAACATCCTCCTTCTCTCCCTCTTTCATCCACCAAACTCTGCTATTTTCCCCCCATTACTTTTCTTTCTACCCCTACCTCTCTCTATCTTCCTGTCTCCATCTCTCTCTCTCTCTGTCTATGTCTCTCTTGTTCTCTCTCTTTCTCCCATCTCCCTCTCCTCCTTTCTCACTCTCACTCTGTCCTTCTATCTCTCTCATTGAGAATTTCTCTCTTTTCCTGGGATGAGATTTTCCTTCATTTCCCATTCCTGTCAGGCTCTTGGCTCAGAGTGCCAAAAAGAAGGAGAAAAACTCATTTGATATTCCAGAGGTGTTTGGGGGGGGTGCAGGGCAAGGTCTTTAAAGCAGCACAATTTCTCCATGTTGGAGACTCATTCTTCACTTGTTCTGTGTGTATATATTTAGCTAACCTTATTGTAGTGATTATTAGGTCTCGTAGTGATGGACTAATTGAGGTAGTAATTAGACACAATTACCATTAACTTCAATGCTTTTAGCATTTTTATGCCCCATATCCGCGACCAAAGTCTCAGAAAGGATTTAATCATTGTGTGTGTGTGTGTGTGTGTGTGTGTGTGTGCACGCGCGCATGTGCAGGCATCCGTGCATGTGTGTGTGCGTGCAGATGACCATGCATGTGCGTGTGTGTGTGTGTGTGTGTGTGTTTGTATGTATGTGTGCATGTGCCCGTACATGTATGTGTGTATGTAGATAGCAGGGTGTGTGCACATGTGTGTGTGCGTACATAGAATGCAGGGTGTGTGTGTGTGTGTGTGTGTGTGTGTGTGTGTGTGTGTGTGTGTGTGTGTGTCTGTGTTTACAGCAGGGTGTGTGTGCATGTCTGTGTGTGTATATGTATAGTGCAGAAAGCGTGTTTTGCCACAGTGCCTTGTCAGCAGCAGTGGAAGACACTTAGCTGTTTGACAGCAGCCTTTGTAGCAGAGCTTAAACCTCCATTGACCTTGCACCATGGCAAGGAGTTCAGCAAATAACCAGAGGCGACCGCGGCGCCTCTCTCATTCACACGGCTGCACACAGACAGACGCAAACTCACACCCCACCGACTGGACAGGACCAGAGGCGACCACAGCACGGCTCACATTCACACAGCTGCACAGAGAGACGGCCACACACTCACGCTCTGATTGGGCACAGCCAGCGGTGACCACAGTAATGCTTGTCCTTGCACGGCTACCAAACGAGCGAGGCTCACGGTCACATCCCACTGACCGGATGGAGCCGGAAGCGACCGCAGTGTCGCTTGCTCCCATACAACTACAATATGCACAGAGCCCAGGAGAGACAGAACACCAGGAAAATGCACTGATTTCTCAGGAGTAAATCAAGAGTCATTATTGTTACGTGCAGGCAGACACACACGCGAACATACACACACAACCCCCCCCCCCACCCCACCCACACACACGCACACACACGCACACATGCACGCACACACATGCACACACGCACACACACACAACCCCCCCCCCCCCACCCCCCCACCCACACACACGCACACACACGCACACACACGCACGCACACGCACGCACACACGCACACACGCACACAGTCATTTGCCCTCTGTTTTAAGGTCAGTAGTAAAAGAGTGGTCAGAAGTGCCCAGGGAGTTGTAGATGTTTTTCTTTAACGGGAGATATTGAGGTAAAAATGGTTACATACTGTATAGAACAGCATGAGTATTTAAGCAGCTAGAATCATCTGTCTACTCTGGCCTGCGTTTCTCTGCTCTCTAGGTGAGCAGAAATCTTGTCTTGTAGTACAGTAGTGTATGAGGTCCTGGTAAAATGGCAATTACCTGTTGGACAGGCATTGATCCACTATTGTAAAAGATGCCGCATTAGACTAGCACATTAGACATAGCTCACCTGTTTCTCAGGGTAGTTACTAATGAGACCCAGCCATCTCCAGGCTATTGTATAACCTTAACTTCCTCCGTCAGACCCTCATACAATATGTGTAAATGACATCAGGAATGAGCCTCTATCCATGATGTCTGCCTCGCTCAAGGACACGAGAGTATAGGCCATGTTATCGATGCGGCCATTTCCACATCGGGAAGCAGAGAATGATGGGTACCGTTTCGACGGGACGGGTTCAAAGACATTCTTCACATGACGCACAGGCTCCCCATGTTGTGCCGCCCTCATTTCGGGATGATTTACAGAGCTCACAGGTTATGCATTGATCATGCTTATCAGTGGACATGCAGCATCGGCCAAAGTGGTTCAAGGTCAATGGCGTAAGAGTGTCCTGTCCAGAATTTGAACCCACAACTCTGTGCCCCCCGAGTCCCTATATGACTTCACTGCTGGCAAGCAAGGAGACTTTTTCTAGGTTTTAGGGGTGGGCCACAAAGAGAGAGCACTGCTCAACCTTATTAGGTTTCTGTGTTTTTGTGCACCCAGCCTTCCTGACATCTCAGCGGCAAAGTGTCTCTTTGAGCCTCGGTGTTCAAGTGTTAAACAATTTCTGCAGGTCTCGGTCGACCGGCTGATCTTCATTTAAAAAAGAAACATGCTCTGCGGCGTCTTCTTAATCTGACGTCTGTCCCAAAAGATTGACATTTTTAAGTGATGTCTCTAATCTAAAATGGGTCACTTTATCCCATTTATTAATAACAAAAAAAAGAAATCCTTAATGAACGAAAAAGTTTCAATCCATTTTCCTCAGCTTCCCAGCTGACTCAATGTACACTGACAATCTCATTTAGGAGGTCATCATCTCTAATTGGAATCTACGACTTCCTCTCCGGCTCTGTGACCTGGACTCAGTCTATTCTTGGATTTGAACCTTTTGACTTCTGATCCTGGCTATGAATACCTGCCCTTTAGAAGTCGCCAACACCTTAAAATAGAATAGTGGACTCCTCAGTGAAATATTTACCAAAAATACCTTTTTTCCAGTTCTCTGAATATTACATAGAAGTATATATGATTGTGTGCATGTGTGTGTTTGTATAATGCGGTGTGTCTGTGTGCAGTAGTATGGTATAGGCAAACGGTAATTACTGCACAGTACAGTATGACACAAATCTGCATGGAACAGAACCTAACAAGCTTCCTTGCACCTCCAGACATTAAAACAGATCTGAATTCATTGCATTTATGACACATGATAAATGTGAAGTGTTTTAACCTCATACGCTGAAATAATTGCCATTGAAAAAAATTATGCACAAGCTTTAATTGCAGGTGGCCCTGGATTTTGACTGAATTCCTGCCTAGTCACCCTGTGCAAGCTTAGCTTTGCCATCCATTATCACCAGAGAGGAGGTGGATCCCTGACCCAGCCTCTTCAGCTGCACAGAGCTTTTTATCTTCCGTGTAGACTTTTTTTGGGGGAAAAAAATACGCTTGCAATGTTTGAAATTGCCCTGAATGCATTTCCACTCTGACTGCAGTGTGTGTGTGTGTGTGTGTGTGAGAGTGTATGTGTGTGTGTGTGTGTGTGAGAGAGAGAGAGAGAGAGAGAGAGAGACAGAGAGAAGAGGGGGAGAGAGTGAAAATGGCTCCATGCAGTAACGAGTTGACATTGAATGTCGGACAACACCAATCAATCTTTGCACGCTGACAGCGTGACCCGAGTTTCACTCCGGTTGAAATCCACAATGTCAGCAAAACATACATCCCTTCCTGTTCTTATACATTACAGCAATCTGTGTTCTAATTAAGGCTCTTTACAGAGGGCAATTAAGATGCGTAAATCACATTTTTAAATCAATTTAAAAATTTGTCATAAAGAAGGAATTTAATTATCGAGAAATACAGCATGTACTTTCGCAAACTGTGCTCTAATCTGTTTTACCAAAGAGCCTTTTTACTTTATATTTTGCCCTCCCAAGGGAAGACTGCAGTTCAACAGCAAATATTCATTGGTTCTTATTTTATTCTTATTTAGTGCAATTTCCTTGGTTTATTCTGTTGTTTTGTACTTCCAGAAATGCTTAACATCTCATACGGACGTGTGTCCTTTTGGTCAGCAGGTGTTGGCAGTGCAGCCTCATCCAATCCTGTGGATAATCAGCCACATCCATTCAAACAGGCACTTTCCAGCTGCCAGTACATCATTATCTGATACCATCTAAAAGCACCTACACACTCCCACACGAGCAAATAAACCTTCATTTCGAGTTCCAGTTCACAAGCATGGATGGACATACACACACGCACATTCACACACACACACACACACACACATATACACACAGACATACACACACAAACCCCCCCACGTACGCATACAGTAAGCATACAAAAATTTACACGCAACACGCATGAAGGCACAAACGCAAACACGCACACACACACACACGCACACACACACACACATACATGTATGCACTCACACATACACATATTGACATGCACTTTAGAATACGCACTTTAGAAAAGTAAGGTGTAAAGTGAACTGGATTGCCATCCTGGCTGGGTGATAATCTCTGGTGGATGAATAATCCACTTGCTTTCCTATGTTCCTATTCTCATTAATCTGGCTCTGTCTGATTCAAGGCTGAAAATCACTTCATTAACTACGGCGCGGCCTGGCTGTCAGGCTAATGCATCTTTCAGGAGAGAACGGACAGAGGCACAGAGCACAGACACACACACACTCACACACACACACACACACACACAAACACATACAGGCACACACCCTCACACACACCCAAAAAGGAGAGAAAATAGCTCTGGCACACACCGTCATGTCAGAAAGTGTCTATGTGGACCCTGCTCACAGTACGGCACAGTTAAACACATACATAGAGGCCTGCAGCCCCAGAGCCCAACGTCCCCCAAAGTGAAGTCCAACAACACCCCATATCCTGACTGACAAACTCATTAATTCTGCCAGCGTTCTCCTCATGCTCTCCTGAACATTCGCTTCTGCGCAACTCCCCAAACTCTTACCCTTACACCCCCCCCCCTCCCCCACCCCCACACAAGCACTCATTCGCTCACACACATTGCATTTGTTTTAGCGGACACACTTATCCAGAGCGAGTCACGCAGTTCACAATCTGTGCGCACTATCCATTTATACAGCCGGGTAGTTTGCAATTCAGATGAAGTACTTTTGCCCAAGGGTTACAGCAGCAGTGCCCCACCTGTGAATGAACCTCCAACCTGTCAGTTATGAGCCCTGCTCTGTACTATTGCATCACACTGCCGTCCCTGTGCAGTGATCATATGGTACAGTGGCCACGGTATCGTGCAAGGCACCAGTGCTGGCCAAGCATGACAGAATTTTAACACTGCGGTGAATGACAGTCCTTATACATGGTTCCGCTGTTTGCCCTGTCCTCCTCAAAGTGCGGCACCCCGAATTCTCCCAGTCTTTCTTTCTCCATCTTTCCTTTTTTCCTTCCTCTTACTCTACCCCTTCCCTTCCTTCCCCTCTTTCTTCTCTCCTCTCCATCTCTCTTTCTCTCTCCCTCTCTCTCTTACTCCAGCTTGGCCATTGAAGAGCCCCCCCCCCCCCCTTTCTCTCTCATTCAACCTCCTGCATGCATCCTCGCATTGAACGCGGACTAATGTCAGATTCAAATAAGATGATTTCTCATGACGGTTATGCATTTCCGTTTGCAGAGCTTTTAAATTCATACTGAAATAATGAGATTTCCCTGAAGAACGGGAAAGCACATATCAAAAGGATACAACATTCAGCCTAGTGCCAGATTCACAATCAAACTTAAAACAGCCAGCACCCCAGTGACAAGCTCAAAGATGTTGCTTACTACATATTTTTTCCACCATTCTTTTACACATTTTATCCCACCCACTCCCAACACACACACTCACAGACACGCAAATGCAAACGCATACATGTGTCAATTTACCACAATCCTGGCACTTCTTTCTCTCCCTTTCGCATCTGAGTGTGTGTTGGTGTGTGTGCATGCGTTCATTTTTATGTATGTGTGAGTTTGTCTCTGTGTGCAGGGCTATGTATGTCTGTGTATCTGTGCGCTGCCCCACGCTTTGAGTATCCAGCCCAGCTACACTCCTCTCTCATTCATATGAGTCACTCTCAGTTTCTGAATGGAGTCCAGCAGCAGCTAAACTTAATAAGAGCATAACTGCTTTATCCACAAACAGGGCTTTTAAAGGAGGAGATCTCTCTGTGTTAGTTCTCTCTTTCTCTCTCTCTCTCTCTCTCTCCCTCTCTGACTGCCTCTCTCTTTCTTTCTTCTCTCTCCCCCTCTCTCTCTTTCTTTCTCCCTCTCTGATTCTGCCTGCAGCATCCCATACATCAAACAATTCTGCACTCTGCTTTAACTCCGCTTCTCGCCCCATTCCCCAGACATGCGGTTTCTCTCTGTCACACGCACGCACACACACACACACACACACACAGATACGCAAACAGCCCTACTGCATCTTCCTTTCCACTTTTGCTCCATGCCCCCTTCCCGGGTTTCGGCTTGCGGATTCTCCCTCTCTTCCCAGCACTACTGCGCCTCTTCCCCTCTCTCTTCGTCCTGACTTTGTTCCTCACCCTGGTCCCCCCCATACCCCCCCCCGCCCCCCACGCTTCCCTTCTGCCCCCCTGCCTCTCTGCTGCGGCAGCGCGGTGTTCCGGGTGGCAGAGCCCGGCCGCCCCTCTCTCTCACCTCTGTGCGAGTCCCCAGGTGGAGTCAGACTTTAGCGGGAGCCTGAAGGGCCGGGAGAGACGGTCGGATCGGATCGGCTCGGGAGAAGGAGAGAGAGAGCGGCGCCTCGCTGTAGGTGAGCTGAAGGGGGAAGAGGGAGAGAGACAGAGAGATAAAGGAGGGAGAAGGGAGGGAGGGAGGGGCGGCAGAGCAGAAGAGGAGGGGATACCGGGGTGATGTAGAGGAGGAGGGATCGCAGGAGAGGGAGGGGGGAGGAAGGACAGAGAGGGAGGGAGGATGAGGGGAGTTGGGAGAGGGAAGAGGAGAGGGAGATAGGAGGGAGGGAGGGAGAGGTAGCTGGAGGGGTTGTGGGAAGAGAGATAGAGAGAAAGGAGGAAAAAGAGAAGGAAGGAGAGGAAGAAGCTGAGGGACAGAGATGGAGAGTAAGGGATGGAAGGGTGTGAGGTAGATAGAGAGACAGATAAACAGAGAGAGAGAGAGAGAGAGAGACAGACAGATGGACAGAGAAAGAAGGAACAGAATTAGCAATGCACCAGAAAAACTCTCCCTCATCATTATCTGTCTGCTCATCATCAATGTGAACCAAAAAAATTGTACAGTAGGTACGTGAATTACTATGAAATCTATGAAAACGACAAGGATGCTGTTGATGTGTGTATAGTGGTACTTACATTTAACTTGGAGCCTGACAAAGGGACCGCCCCCGAGGTTACTTAAACAAACCCCCCCCCGGGGGGGATTGGGTGAAGGGGGGATGCTGTGCACAGCTGACACAGAAAGGAAGTGGCAAATGGGATAATCATAGCCGTGGATTGTTTGTCATGGCTGGTTAATTGCGCAGTGATTGTCTGAAAATTCTCCTGCCCAACGTTCGCTCGGAACGACAGTTTGTGTTTTTGGTCACTAGGTGGCAGTGCAGAATACCATTTTAACGCATCAGCGCTCACAGGATCACATTAGTGGTTTGCCCTGGGGCAGACGTCTGGATCAGAAAGGGTTGTGGGCCTCAATCCAAAACAGCACTGTTGGGTGTGGGAGAGGGAAGGAGAGGAGAGGAAAATATCAAATTGACGGTGTTCATTCATACATCATTAATCTGTGATCAATCCTCAGGCTTTTACTCCTGATGCTAATCCTGTTGAACACATTTTAAAATGTCACCTTAGGAAGCTAGATACTGATCTGAGCTTTAAATTGCATACGTATAAACCTAATAAGAAGTTTAAATCAATGCTGGCTTTTTACTTCTGGCACAAATCATGCTTTTTATCTTTTTATCCGCAGGAGAAAATGGTTTCCTGTGCTTTTCTTCCAAAACTTATTTTTTGGGAGGAAACTTTCAAAAAAACTTCTTGATCCGAGAATTAGAGCTGGGCTTGGGGAAAATACATGCCAATACGCTCCCCCATGGCCATTGAACACTATAGATTTATCTGATTAAAATCAGATATATTCATTCGAGGCATGTCTTTAATGTCACACAGCAAAAGCTGGAATTCATGATTCTGCTGCTGCTGCTGATTGTCGTATCTTTGTTGTTGGCTCTTGGTTTTCATGTTGTGCAGCTACTCTAACATTTTAGAGCTGCCAGTGTAAAAGTAATGACTTATTTAAGTGGGTCTTCCTTAAATTATATATTCATACACACACACACACTCTTATATATACAGAACAGAAGCATTATATATAAATAATTTAACAGGTGCAGTGACCCAAACAGTACCCTAAACTGTTTTCCATTTAACCTATCTAGCTGAAGCCAAGCTGTGTGCCTGAGAACTACAATTTTCCCAGAGGAACGTGTATTGTTCTTAACACTTCCCACTGCATGTGACATACCTTTATGTAATTAGTCTTTCTAATGGTTAATATTAATTGTACATATTAACAGTGAATGCTAATATGTCTGCGTGTCCTTGAGGTTTAAAGTTGACTTTCTGTTGAAATTATTGGTCATTATTGGGAGATCGTCTTTGAGGAAATTGAGTGAGCGTGACAAAGGGGAAGCACAGAGTCAACCCCCACCCTCAGGTCCCGGAAGAATGTGACATCTCCTGTGTGTGTGTGGGTGTTTGTGTGTGTGCGTGTGTGTCTGTGTGTGCGTGTGTGTGTGGGTGTATGTGTGGGTGTGTGTATATATGTGTGGTTGTTTGTATACGTGTATGTGTGTGTGTGTTTGTGTGTTTGTCTGTGTCTTTGTGCGTGTGCTTGTGCACGTTTGAGCAACACTGGGGCTACAGTCAGCTGCACTCTTCACACTGAGTCACACCACTGGTCTGGACGTGATCCAACAGTGAGCTGAGAATTTTAGCCTGGTTTCTTGCCTGGTTTCTTTTGCTTCTGCGCAGGTTGGTGACGACAGGGAATCCATCCCAACAGCGATGACACATGCAGGGAACTGGAGATAAAAAGGAGGGGGGGGGGTCTGAAAGCAATGGCTCAAGGCTGCATGTCACCTGTTGCCTTAGTAAGTTACAGAAGGTTAGCAGAGGTTAACTAGCTAATAAGACCATGCAAGTTACAGAGCAAGTGTTGATGTGTTTGTCTGATGCCAAGTGTAAATCTTGACTGCTGTTCTCAGCCAAGGACGACCTCCTCGTGTGACACCAGGTCAATACAGCTAACATCAGGGTAAATGCAGTTTAACACCCCCCAGCTTCTTTCGTTTCTCTCCCTTGCCCTTTCTGGTTCTGGAGGGGGGTTCCCAGCAGTTGCATGTTTGGCCACCTTCAAGAAAATGAAAGAGGGCAGCACAAGTTATAGGAGAGAGAAGGGGGGGGGGGGGGGGGGTGGGGGGGGGGCGTTCAGAAAAGTTGTCAGTTCAATTGAAGGGTGCTTTATTGACAGGGCAGACAGTCACTGTGTTGCCAAAGCAACAAGATGACCAACACAGCAATTAATCAAATATGACCACACTAATTAAAAGAAAAACACATATACATACAGGTTAAATCGATAAGCAATAAAACAATAATCAACCATACATGGTGCATCCAACAGTAAACTATAAATTGAACAATTGTTAATTAATTATTGTGATTAATATATAGATTTCAATTTACTATTGGTGCTGCAGCACAGGGCACTCACAGTCCTTCAGGCTACGGTATCCAGCCACAGATTGGGCTGGTAGTTGGGCTGTGGGCCCTCCTCCCAGTATGACAGGCATTTTGGCTGTCACTCAATTGTCTCCACTCCTAGTTTTGGAGATCTCCATATCCTGAGCATTAGAAATCCTTTTTGCACCAGAAGATGATTAACAAGTAGGCCAATACGTAATTCCAGTTCTTATCCAGTCAGTTGCTCCAATTCCATAATTAAATAATGGGCATCGCTGGTACAGCTCGCAACAGACAAGCAGTTCAAAGGCAGACTGATGGAAAAATAGTGATAGAAAGCATCGATACCCTTATTTGACTTCAATACATCAACATTTGCACAGGTATTATTTATGTCAAAATTGGTGTGATTTTGTATAGTACATTACATTTACATTTACATTTATTCATTTGGCACACACTTTTATCCAAAGCGACTTACAAGTGAGGCATAGTACAACACAAGCAAAAAGCCATTATAAGGAGTCTGCAGTATTAGAAGTGTGGTTTCAATAGTACACGACTCCCACCTGTGACAGACAGTACTTCATCTTAAATATGTTTTCATGAACCTTGGCCTCTGTTTAATGAGACCTGAGTTTCCCACCAGAACTTCCCACAATTACCTCTCTGGACAGTTAGGGTGGAGAACACCATATCTATGCCAGACCGCTCTGACCCAGGAGCATGGGAATGTACCCACAATGCCATTGCAGAAACACAAACTTCCCTATTCAGTTCCAGGCCTCAAAACATCTAAAAATCATACAATGTGGATACGCTTTTAATTCTATTTTTCATCTGAAGCGATTCGATCGCGGTCTGGTTTCAACCCTGAAAGACCACAGAGAACGAGAGATCACGAGGTAAAAGAAAAAGGCAGAGAACAAAGATGAGATAAACAGATGGATGAAATGATAAGAGAAAAAGAGGAACTGAGTCCTTCAGTTCTATTAATACTGACGTGGCTTGTCAGCTTAAAACCACTTACTTACAGGAAGGTCTTCAGAAAGCACATTTAACTCCTTCTTGCCCTATGATCATTAATCTTTTTGTTCAAGTGTATTATTCTGTCCCATTACAGCACTGTACTACCAGCATGCCTGGCAGACATCACACATGATCCATTTAGAAAACGAAACGCATACTGGGATAATTTGCAGGAACTGTAGCTAAGCTATGTAATAACAAATGTTTTGATGCTGTAGGCAGTGATTGCAAAATGCTGTAGGCCATGCTAATCTTCCGTTGTCACAGAATGGTACTCTGTCGAGGAGGGATCTATTCAAAAAAGTTTGTTTTTAGGGGGGGGGGTGTCAGTTGCATGTCTTGCTGCTCCACAACAATAAAGAAGGAGAATAAGCATTTGTGCCATACATCCACAAACATTGTGTCTTTATGGATACATGATTTGCACCATGGATTTAGGTTTCACTTTACATCTTAACACTGTACACCAGAAAAAGCACATTAGACCATGAATATGAATGGGAATGTACCCCATGCTCTTTAACTCCAGTACACCTTGTCCCTTACATGGAACTGCCGGTCCTTTTTGTGAACGTGTCTCCTTTAGGTCAGTAGAGAGGACTAGTCTTCTAGTTTTATTGCCTTTGTACCACGAATTCAGCTGAAAAGGCACGGTTTCTAGACCAGTGACTTATGAGGGAAATTTTGAACAGCTCCACTTTCTCAGAACAAGGGGATCTGTATGAAGGCCAGGTTCACACATGCTGCCACACGAACAGGGTGTACCCTGTCTGACCGACGCGTGACCAATGCATGGCCGCTGCATGACAGTTCCTCAGACAGCAGGTACAGGGGCATCGGGAGAGAAGCTTCCAGCAATTAAGCAGAGAACACCAGCCCATCTGTGAGAAATCTCAAATCACCGAATAATAAGTGGGGGTCATGGTTCGAACAGGCACTTATAAGATATACTCACGCAACTAACACTGTAAATGCCGCCACTCGTTCTCAGCTTTCATGCCCCCCCCCCCCCCCCCCCCCAAATCCATAAATCTGGTGTCCTGTGGGTCCCCACACATTGTGCTCGGCACTGAGGATAAGACTTGATGATCACACACCGCAAATGCACATGAATTCAGACCCGTTGCTTGGCTCTGTCTACATTCCCCCAATCTCCCATTCGCAAGCCAAAGGATTTGAACAGAGTCCCTGCAACCTGTCTCATTATTGCTCTGTGACAGACTGTCTCTGAACGACTGATATTAATGACTCATGCATGCGTACAATATCACATCTATTCTCACCTTATTTCCAGTAGTTTCCTTGATCACCTTGTGCAAGGATCAGGTACCAATTTTTTTTCTAGTTTAACCTGCAATCTGATTGCAAATGACATGATAATAAACAAAGGTTGATTCGAAGGGTCGATTCTGAGAATGTACGAGAATGAAAGCATGCATTGTCTCTGTGTTATTATACCAAGGCCTTTCATAGTTTTAGTTCTGTGCAATGTATTAAATGTTCGTGGAATGAACGTCAACAGAGACTCTCGAAACACAAAGCAGTTGTTCTTGAAAAGGAAGGAAAGTTATGTTGGGGTTTACTGTCGTGAAATGCTGCGACAGCGAAATTTTTTGAAGGAAGTGGTCCGGGTACACGTCTCTTAAAGATGGCATAAACTGCTACACAGCTCACTAAAGCAAGGCTCCCATTTCTGTACTGTTGCATGGGAAAATGGGAAATTTTACCGCTGATCAGATTTATTGTGACAAGACGGGTTATGCTGAGACCAGCGTGGACTGTAGAGACATTTGTCACTTAGCTGATGATCATATTTAAAGTAACTTACAAAGAGTGGAAACAAAGGTGCCTCTAATCAGGAGTGCCGTGGGGGGGGGGGGGGGGGGACGATTCCAAGGGCCCCAAGCAGACAGGGGCCCCCAAAGATTCTACCATATATTTTTGTTACATATACACTATATGGCCAAAAGTGGATGTGGACGTCTGACCATCACAACTATATATCCTTATTGGACATCCCATTCCAAAACCACAGTCATTAAGTTGCCCCCACAGTTGCCCCCTCCCCCACCCCCACCCCCACCTCCTTTGCAGCTATAACAGCCTCCACTCTTCTGGGGAGGCTTTCCACAAGATTTTGGAGTGTGTCTGTGGGAATTTGTGCCCATTCAGCCATCTCATTCAGTGAGATCAGGCACTGATGTTGGACGAGAAGGCCTGGCTCGCAATCAGCGTTCTAATTCATCCCAAAGATGTTCAATGGGGTTGAGGTCAGGGCTCTGTGCAGACCACTGTAGTTCCTCCACACCAAACTGATCAAACCATGTCTTTATGGATGTTGCTTTGTGCACAGGGGCACAGTCATGCTGGAAGAGGAAAGGGCCTTCCCCAAACTGTTGCCACAAAGTTGGAAGCATACAATTGCCTAAAATGTCTTTGTATGCTGTAGCATTAATGTTACCCTTCACTGGAACTAAGGGCCTAGCCCAAACCCTGAAAAACAGCCCCAGACCATTATCCCTCCTCCACCAACTTTACAGTAGGCATTGTGCATTCCAGTTGGTAGCACTCTCCTGGCATCCGCCAAACCCAGATTCGTCCATCACACTGCCAGATAGTGAAGCGTGATTCATCACTCCAGAGAAGGCATATCCACTGCTCCAGAGTCTAGCGGCGGTGTGCTTTGCACCACTCCAGCTGTCGCTTGGCATTGCGCATAGTGATGTTGGGCTTGTGCGCAGCTGCTCAGCCATGGAAACCCATTTCGTGAAGCTCCCGACGCACAGTTCTTGTGCTT
Organism: Megalops cyprinoides; assembly: GCF_013368585.1. NCBI lineage: Eukaryota > Metazoa > Chordata > Actinopteri > Elopiformes > Megalopidae > Megalops > Megalops cyprinoides. Next base: position 6,621,007 of record NC_050601.1, on the reverse strand, counting down.
AAGTTGCAGCCAGAGACAGTTTGTAACTCTGTAGTGAGTGATTCAACAGAGGATAGGCGGTTTTTACGTGCTACGTGCTTCAGCAGCACTCTGTAGGTTTGCGTGGTCTACCGCTTTGTGGCTGAGCTATTGTTGCTCCTAGACGCCACATTTAAAGTCATTGAGCTCTCCAGTACGACCCATTCTACTTCCAAGGTTTGTCTATGGAGATTGCATGGCTATGTGCTAGATTTTATACACCTGTTAACAATCAGTGTGGCTGAAAGACCTGAACTCAGTAATTAGGGGGGGTGTTCACATACTTTTGGCCATATAGTGTATATAGGGGCCAAGTGTGTTAACCTTTCAGGGGGCCCAAAATTCCTACCGGCGCCCCTGTCTCTAATACAGTCGAAAAAACAACAGTACATACAGAACTCAACAGCCTGCATCTGAGCATGTTTCAGTTCATCCCACAGCACTGTAATAACCAGCGCCATCGTGAATGTAGAAGTGCTACAATCAACTCCAACAATGGTGCTCTCTTCAGCCTCACAGCTGAAGGTGTAAGGGCCAGAGGAGAATCGAGTATCTTTCTTTTTCTTTGGCAAGAGAGGCAGGCCCTGACAGTGGACAACCTGTTGCTACAGAGCACAACCATCAGAAATCAAACCCCACAGCGGTGACGCCCATATTACCGCTGAGCATTTCAGCGACACACCTATCTACCCAGGGCAGTCTCATCTTCTCGAACTATTCACTTATTCCAAAGAAAAACGAGCCCAGTTGAGCAGACTCTGAGTCATCTGCAACACCCGCAAAGTGCATTGCGTATCACAGCATGTTACATTTCACAACACAGACTTCAGACGAAAAACAACCCCCGTTTCCGTTTTTTTTCAGACAAAAATGCATTATCTACTACCGATCACACTACCCTTTTGTTTCTCCACTGGCAGTTTCCTCACAGATACACTGTACACTATATATGGACATTTAATTACTCTAGTGGCCAAAAAGGACATCAATTGAAGTTTCACCAAGTACCTGTACATTGCTCAAATGGGACAACAGGAAACAGCATCAATGTCCTATACCACGATTCGAAACCTATGAAACGTTCACAAGAATTTCTTACAAGAAATTAAAAACATATAGAACTAACACTGCAGTATTCTTTTGTTGATATCAGAATTCCCGATATTTTAAAAAAATCACGAAGCCTAAGCAGAGGGCGGATGAATAACATCTCCATTTGCACACAAATAAAACAGCAGATTTTTTATTATATGATAAGATTTCTAGTATAACAATTTTAGTGCAAGATTGACAACATTTCACAGATTAATCAGCAACACAACCCTTAGAAACCCATCCCAACAAAAACGCAGTGCTGTGCAAATGGATTTATAGATTAATTCATTAACTTTAGCCTATATTGCAGTCTGTACCAACTTTTTGAGCCATTGCTTTATTCTGAGCTGATGATTATTATCTCTGTAAGAAGCAGACGGGAAAAGACCATGTCATGCTTCACTACACATCACAAGAGGAAGCGGTAGTGTTGACATGACTTCTTCCAGGGTAACGCGCACAGAACTGTACAGACGCGTACGCACCCTCTCAGTGGCGAATCGTGCCGTTTATGTTACGTAGACAACAGCGGTATCAAAAGAGAAAGGCTTTATGACCGAAAACAGACACAATTAAACGGGTCTTACGCAGGAGTCAGACATAAATTATGAGACTCTAGAAGTGAGACGAAGACGACTAAAACGCATATTGCGTGGGTAAGTGCTCACCGATCGCGATGACACTTGTTTTGAATTCTTTATTTAGTTATTTTAGTTATCTCCCATATATACATTGCTATGTGTATACATATTAAAATTATAAAGTATTATTTTGTGAAGTTTTTTACAGTTTCAAAGTACAGTATTTTATTATTCAGTTTCAAAACTTATTACTCTCGTTCAATGGGCATGGTATCGTAGCCTAATACTCCCTTAAAATGTTAATTGTGTAAATGAAATTATCATTTAGTCTGGGGGTAGTTTTTACTTGGTGTTTGTGCAGTTAAAGGTTTTTGCTCTGGGAATGAGTGCGTTTGAGCTTTATGTTAATACGACATTGGAGAGATGGGACAGCATCCAGGACTCTCTGGTGTTTGTTTTCCCTTCAGTCCTTTCTTTCCTCCAGTTCTACAAGGGACCTCCTTTCCTCTTCTCGTTCTTTGAATATTTAAAAGTGGAAATCCCCTCGATTGATTCCTGGTAGTCACCCTGAGCGTCAGTGCACTCTCTTTCCAGTAAGCGTGGTAAACGCAGTCCACCAGTCTACTGAAGAAACAAAATATTGTGTGTATGTCAGTATGCTTAAACCTTATATATAGGCCTAAACATGCCCTTCCAGCGCCTCAACGTTACATTTGGTTAACAGACGCCATTGCCCTAATCGAATTATACATCTAAGAATTTTTACATCCATTTACGTATCTGGATATTTATTTATCCATTTATTCAGTCGCACCTTGACCAGCACCTGTATTTGGCTTCCATGTAGGCTACAAAGTGCGTTTTTTCGAATATGTTTCAGTCCCACAAACTGCTAGGTTTCACATGACCAGTAATACATCATCTTCATTAGGTCATTAGTGTTATTCATTAGTATTATTATTTGCGTGAAAAGCCTTGGTTGTGTTATTGTCCATCTGGACCAGAACTAGTGTTCAGCCCCAATGCAAAAAGGCATTTTTATTTCAACTTTATTCCATTTTTACACAGACTTTTCAGGATTTTTTAAATCTCGCAGCTTTTATTCCAAATCATCTGTATTCATTCTTTGCACACTGCACCTCCTTGTCATCGTCGATTTAGCGCGATACATACATTTGAAGATGTTTTAATTGCTCAGAAGTATCTACGGTTATTTTTTGGACTTTGCTTTGCTGTAGGCTAGTGAATTATAGCTTACACTCTAGGTCAGTAGCTACAATAGATACCTCGCAGAACCGTTAAAAGCATATTATGATTTTACAGCGTCCTAAAAGACAGTGGTTAGACGTTTCTACGTGCAGCCGTTTAGGAGACAAGAATATGCTTATCGCGATCCCCCAACAATATCAAATACCAAGATAACTTTACTGCGGTCTATGACTTCACAGTTCTGAAACGGTTCTAGCTACCACACACGCACATACGCTGCAGCTGCTGAAAACACTACTTGGACTGATTGTTATCTCAGAGACTTTTACCCGACTGTGTTCAAAGAAAGATACAGTTATTATATAGTTATTGTGTTCATATCTGCCTTTGTGAGCCCGTATCCCCTTGCATGACCGTACTGGGGATATGGTAAAAGAGCTAGAACTAGAGCTAGTTAACTATTTAATTCGCTTGTTTATGCTGGAACCTATCCCGTTAACATGAAAATATGCACAAAACCTTACACCTTATACTTACATGTCATCCTGTTTGAACCGAGACACATTTCACCTCGTACATTTCACATTTAGGTTCTACGCAAAGTTAATACCGTGGCCCCCGTCTCAGCGTAGTTTATCAAGACTATGTTTAATGCCAAGCCACGTCGAATGTAATTCAAACGTCTGTCCGCTTTTAATAAGACTATTCCCAGTTTTCAAGACAAATCATACTTTTTTGTTCAAGTTAAGATGTTGTGATGGTATGACAAAAAAAAAAAAAAAAAAAAACACTGGTGCAACAAGCAGGTGTATTTCTGAAAGAAAAAAAAAACAAGATTTAATCATTCAATATCACTGACTCAGGAATCAGCCACAGTTTTTATATGTGAAGTACGTTAACTCTACTATCATCTTATGGCTCATTAAGGATCATCTTTGTGTCTCTCCCAGGAGAGGGCATGGCTTCTGTAAAACTTAAGAATACATGTTCCCTCGGTGTGCTCTTGGTTTTACTATTTAAGCAGGAAAACAGCTGTGATATACTGCCATTGAGCCTAAACTCAGCCATGGCTGAACTCTTCCCAAACACTCTTGGCCAGTGCCTGGGGGAAAGGAGGTGGGTGCAGGCCCTGCACTAGGAGGGTGCTTAGGGGTGCATTGTACCCTCAGACGGCCCTCAGTGCACCCCCAGCTATCTCCTTATATTCCGATGTCTGCATAGTATTTATGACTTTTGGTGCTACCCAGTGGATTACACTTGTACTCCTTTGGCGCCAGGCCTGGGTGGGTGCACAGCCTTGAATCTATTTCCCTTCTTCTTACAGGTTGCATGCACACCTTCTGAGCTGCAACGCTTGGAGGAACTCCGTCTTCCTGGTTTGCGCTCCTCTTTCTAACCAGGAAGGATGCCTCTCCCTTGGGCACTCTTTGTGGCCGCCCTCCCTCTCCTGGCCCTTGCTTCAGACGCTGAGATCTGCACAGCCCACAGCACCAGCACAAATTACAGTAAGGGTGATAACAAACTAGACCCTACACAGCATTAAAGTGTTCTCATAGCAGAATAATGAGAGAGCGCTGCCACTGAGGTTCACTTAGTGTGTCTGTCACTCCACCTCTCTTTCTCCATACCCAGCGTCCCCCATTTTGGAGTCCCTGCAGTGCATCAATGACTACAAGTCCCACATACGCTGCAGCTGGATAGAGAGCGGAGAGAGGCCTGCAGAAGCCCGGCTTTCTCTCTATCACTGGGACGATCGGTGAGTGTGGAAAGAGGGATTGGTGAAGGGGTAGTTGGTATGATAGGAAGAGAGAGAAAATTCTAGACTGGGGACATAGAGAGAACAGGATTGGGGAAGAGAGTGAGGGTTATGGATTTATGGATGAAGCGACAGCAATAAAGTGGAGGTGAAATGGTGGGGGGAGAAAGGATTTTAAATAGGAAGGATTTTAAAGGTTATGAGATGGGTAGGAGGGACGGTCATGCATGAGGGAAGTATAAATGTTCATGATAAGGGGTGGGGAGGGAGTGAAGGTTTATCAGTTTGGGGGAGGCGGAGGGCTTATTATATATTGGCCGAAAGTCAGAGGAAAGTGCTGATATCCCCGGCTCTGTGGATGACATCAGTCAACAGAGGCTGTAAACAGTTTGAGGGATATTCTTACATTACATTATCGTTATTTAGCAGACGCTCCTACCCAGAGTGACTTGCGCAGGTTACAGTTCTATCCATTTAAAACAGCCGGAAATTTACTGAGGCAATTCTGGGTTAAGTACCTTGCCTAAGGGTGCTACAGCATTGCCCCAGCGGGGGAAATCAAACCACCAACCTTTCGGTTACGAGCCCTCCTCCTTACCGCTATGCTATGCTGCTTGCCCGAATGGATATGCGTGAAGGGGAAGGAAGAGGCAGACCAGAAGCAGAGAGACATGGGGAGAGAGGCCGCGATAAATGACATCAGAGCTGTGTACCACAATGGTTAAGGAGCAGGACTCGGTTGCCAGTTCGATCCCCGCTGGGACACTGCAGTTGTACCCTTGGGCAAGGTACTTAACCCACAATTGCCTCAGCTGTATAAATGGATAACATTGTAAAGAACTGTAACCTATGTAAGTCGCTTTGGATAAAAGCGTCTGCCAAATGAACAAATGTAAATGTAAAACTGCATAATGAAATGCTACTGTATGCATGTTCTTCCCTCCCTCACCCATGCACTTCCAGGCAAAAGGAATCCCTGTGCGTCCCATATGGCCAACCAGTAAAGCAGGCGGATGGTCGCCTCGTCCACTGCCGATATAATACCACGGTGTTTGCGCTCGCAATCATCGACACCTTTTTTTTCAAGACCCCCTGCCCTCCTCCCTTCTACAAAAAACTCAACCTGAGTGAGCACGGTCAGTAAAACGGCGCCTTTGTTGATCCGTTAAAAATGCACTCCACTTCTACTGAAACCCCCGTGTCTGTTGAATTCTCCACAAAGTTCAGTGGAAAAAGTACTCTCTTAATAATCATTGCCTAATGACCAGGCAAGTGTCCTTAACGAGGGTCATTTTTTCAGAGCATTTGTGGCAACAAGTGCAGAACCAGCACCAAATACATAGTAGATTTACATTTACTCATTTAGCAGACACTTTTATCCACAATAAATTAGAAGTGCTGCATGACCAAGTTTCATTTGTTGGCCAGACAAGGTACAAGCTAGCTGTTGAGAGCTAGTAGTAGACTCATACCTAAAACAATTCTCTGTGGTACAGCACACATAAATGTGTCTGTGATGATTTCATTGTTTTATTGTAAGGTCTTTAGTTAAAAGTACACAAGATGATCTTAAGTCACTGTTTTGATTGGTCATTGCAGTGAGAGTGCGTCCCCCTCAGAACCTATCAGAGCGAGCCGTGGAGGGAGGTGGCCGGGTGTTAACCTGGCAGAACCCGTACCCCCCTCAGTCAAACTGCACAGAGATCAACTATCAAGTGAACTACAGAAGGCTTGGTCAAGACTGGATGGTAAAATAACCCTAGCAATTTCCCCATCAAACTTTGCCTCGGGAAGCAATGAAACGTGACTCAAATGAAGAGTATCATTTTGCCCACAGAGGCGATAAAGCAAATCCTGTTCTGTGTCAGGTTCCCCGCATTCTTACTGTCATATACATTTAGATTTTCACATAGATAATGAGAAGCTATTAAAATAAAACAAGAACATGAATACTGACAGTGTGTAGACTTGACACATAGAGGGTAGGCTAAATAACATTGAAACGAGTGGCTTTCAAGGATTGGGGTGGTTAGCTGTTGGCTGCTTGTAAGTGCATGGGAGGATTGCACTTGTCTTACTTCACTGCTCCTGCATGATTTCAGATGATGTCGTGGTGAGACAAGCCCAACGTGGCTTAATTAGAGATTAGAAGAACAGGGCTCCATAAAGGGTTAAAAGCATTAAAAATTTTCTGAATAATTTTGTAGTGATTTTTAGGATAACCACAGAATGTGTCATTGGTTACAAAGACGAGATTATACATCTTCCCTTGGCCAGTCAGTCACTGCTCTTGTGTCTAATTCTTTTTGTCTCTGCAGGAAAAAACCACGTCAGGGTTGGAATTAAAGATTGAGGCTGAGTCTCTGGTACCTGGCTGCAGATATCAGGCCAGGGTGAGGGCGAGAAAAGAAAAGGGGCTCTGGAGTGAGTGGAGCCCTCTAGTGGAGTGGCAGACTGAGAATGGTGAGTTCTGGCAGTATTCCATTGCACCCTTTACTTATGAAATATGGTTTCATCACCAGGATTACAGGGCAGACAAATGCAATGTTTTATTGCCAAATAAAACATTGCATGTCATCAATTTTAATTGACCTCTTTCTCGCCTTCTATCTTCACTCTATTTTCGCCGTCTGTCACATGCTCTGTTTTTCTGCCCCATTTCCTCCCTCCCCGACTTTCCTTTTTTCTTTGTCTTCATTGTGGTCTCTCCATCTTGCTCTGCCCACCTCCCTCCGGCTCACCCCGTTATGCTCCCTACACGCCTTACTATCGCTTTCACTCCTTCCACCCCTTGCTACCTCCGTCTCTCTCCCTCTCCCCCTCACCCTTTCTCCTTCTCCCTCCCTTCTTTCGGCAGCGCCAGTGTCTGGGCCCTCTAATCTACAGTGCGTGTTTGATGGAGAAACAGAAGTGAGCTGTAGCTGGGAGGTAAAGAGAGACCTGGCCCAGTTCATCACTTACAACCTCTCCTACGTAACAGACAAGAACCGTCAGTAAGTCCGCCTGCCAGAGAGAGAGAGGGAGGGAAAGAGGGTGGGAGGAGGGTTGTGTATGCTTGAGAGACTATAGATGTATGTGTCTTTATCTCTCTCAGGCCATCTGACCTCCCATCTCTAATGCTTCCCTGCCTCAATCTCCTTCCACCCTCTGCTGCTCCTCTTCAATATCTCTCTTTATTCCCCCTCTCATTCTCTGAAATACCCATTGCTCTTTTCCTGTGTTCTCCTTCCTCTCGCCTCCATATCCCTCTCTGTTCCTCTCTATATCCCTCCCACTCTCTCCCCCTCTCTCTTCCTCTATCCCTCCCGCTCTCTGTCTCACTCCCTCAGAAGCCAGTGGTGCAGTAAGGTTGTGAGCAGTCCCACTTCTGATGACCCAGTGCTGAGGTTCAGCTGTTCTTTCTCTGTCTCGAGCTCATGGGCGGAGCCCGAGGTGAAGCTCGTACCCGCGTACAACACCAAGGTGATCCTTGCCCGTGACCACGGTGAGCGTCTTGTCTCTCGCCTCCCCCATCTCTCTGTCTTTCTGCGTCACACTCTTTCACTTTCACTCATTGCGTCGGTTGCCTATGTGGTTCTGTGGTCAGAGCACTTTTCTGATTTGAGGCTGGTTCAGGTGCCAGGAAACTGTGGGTTTCTCAGTGTTAATACTAAAAAGGTACTAATAATAATAAAAAGGTAAAACTGAGGTGTAGAAATTTACTTTCTTGATTCACTTTGGGAGAAAGTGTCAAATGAACAAATGTTAATAAGCAGGTGCTTATTAACATTCCACAAAATTATAGAGAAAAATGTTTTGTGGACTTAAAACTACAGACACTCCAATGGCCAGGTTTATAAACTATTAAAAGAAAGAGGTCCCCCTGCAGCTTCTGATTTTGAGTAATGGAGCTCCAGACTAAAGCAGGACAGGTCCCCTATCTTGTCCATGAAAGCCAACATTAACACTTTCATTTTCCCAGTTAAAAATATATCAGTGCTGCCACTCAGTGTCCAGATTGTAGCATTACAATCTTCTCGTTTTATGTTGACATGTTTTTCATGACAGCGTTGATGCTCTCTGAATTTTCACAAGAGTGCCTGGCAAAAACTGTATTCAGGCAACCATTTCCTTCCCTCTGCAGTTGAGCCATCTCCTCCAGATGGCGTGCAGGTGAAAGAGAAAGGTCAGGATTGGCTGCTGACCTGGACCACATCCTCAAAGGAAGAAATTGTTCCGGTCTTCTACCAGGTGTGCTACTGGAGTGATGACAACCAGGTGAGATATAGCACATCCGTCTGTCTGTCCTTCAGTCCATCTTTGAGCCTTACTGCATACTGTTGCTTTAATCCAGGTGTACTTGTTACTGTCTCTGTAGCAGTCTGATTAACATAATTATGACATCTTCCCATTCATCCACAGTATAACCCTCTGGGCCTTTCTTTAAAAGAACTACCTGTTCATGCTCAGTTCTGGCTCTCACTCTTCTGTGCAGGAAAATGTCAAGTTTCATAACTTATCCAAAGGGGAGCGCTCATTTGTGATCCACGGTAGCGCTCTGCTCCCCTCCACACGCTACAAAGCCCAGGTTCGAACCCTGATCGCCCCCGACAGTGGGTACAACCATCATTCTGGGCCTCCATCAGAGTGTACGCCGCAGGTGGAGTGGAACACACCCCCAGGTAATACCTCCCCTGCTTTTGATCTCATCTAGGTCACCTGGACTATGGGCCAGAGGGTCTTGGGTTTAAGCCCCAGTTTGAGCCCAATACAGTATTTTACTTAAAATCTGAATCTTGTGATTCAGTTTTGTAAAGATGTGTAAAAAATCAGAATCACAAGACTCCAGCACCAGGGACAAGATAATCTGCACTTACCATGTACCACTGTCCTGTTGGCTGCTTTGGCAGCCGCATTAGTTAATTTAATTTAGACTTTCATCTCAAATAAAATGGCAGTAAAATTGTTTTCATCATTGTAAAATATGTTCCAAGCCAGAAAAGAGTATAGTGGAAGTGGAAAGTTGAAATAATGTACATTACTTGTATATTTAGTGAATATGAATTCATATATAAATGAGATGTGTTTACATTTAAGATATCTGCAATTTACACATACTTAGGTAATTTAGCATGTTATTTTTTTTAGATTCTGTCAGGGTAGAGCAATTTTTTTTCAAACCACTGCCAGGACAGTAGTGTGTTGTGCAAGATGTAGACTCACTCCCCAGTGCAATACCAAACTGCCATTGTCAGTACGTCATAAGAATCGTCTCACATTCAGTTAGCCTCTCTATTCACCTCACACTTCCTTAACTCTTATACGCCTCTTACCAAATGTTCATAGTGGACAGGATTTTTTTTTTTTAATCCAAGCAGAAAGTGTTCTTTTTGTAGAGCGACACGTGGGATCAGTCACAAGGTGTCTAGTACAGCGCAACATTTTGAGAGCAAGCATGCCTTTGAATTAGCCCAGGGAGAGCTGCCAGGCTGATATTTCATTCACCTCTGTGGTTGCCAGTGTCTTCGAAAAACACATCATCCATCCTCATCCCACTCAATTAAACCAGCGTTGGCATCATGAATATAAATAAGATAAGCAGCAAATCAACAACCCAGAACAAGGACAATTTGTGTCCCGAAATGCCAGCAGAGTGTTACGCATTGAGCTGAGGAAACTTACCTCCCTGACATTCAGCATGCTGGTTTACATTTATTTTACATATTGGCACTTAGTAGGCGCTCTTATCCAGAGCGACATACAAAGGTTGCAGTTTTTACATTATCTGTTTATACAGCTGGATATTTAGGAGGCAGTTGTGGGTCAAGTACCTTGCCCAAAGGTACAGTAGCACTGCCCCATCAGGGAATCAAACCAGCAACCCTTTAGTTACGAGTCGTTTTCCTTACCACTATACTACACCGCAGTGGTTGCCATTGGTTGCCATCAGACTGTATGTCCCAGGTGTCAGGTTTTCAGGGGGAAGGACCCGGGCGCAGACCAGGATGACAAACCAGGTTTTTATTTGAAGAAAATCCAAAATCAGTAGTAATAAAACAGTCCAAGTCAAAACCAGAGAATCCACAGGCAGAAAATCCAAAAACACAAGGCAAGTTCCAAAATCACAACCAAAAAAAACAGGCAGAAAGTCAAAAACCAGAGCAAGCAGAACATAAACAGGCAGGACCAAAACAATAAAATACACTGTGACAAACTAGCAGAGAAACAGAGAAGATAGAGGGGTATGTATACACAGACTGATGATGAGATAACAGGGAACAGGTGTGCAGGATGGGCTTCAGGTGGTGGGTGTGGCAGCAGGGCAGATAGGCGGGACAGGAGGTGGGACAATGGGGTGAACAAAAACAAAAGCACATGCATGCAAAAAAAACAAAAAAAAAAAACAAACGAAAGACACACCCACACTGACAGACAGGAAGACAGAAACAGTACAAGCAGGTCATCACGTGGAAGTACTGACACCAGGGTCGTTTCGTTAGGTTACCTGTCCCAGTGGCATTTCATAACTTCTCCTGACCTGAATGAGGGTTGTGCTCACAGCATGGTAAATTTTAATCATCTTATCAAAGACAACTTCTGACAGGTGGGGGAGGCTCATTCTCAGTTTCCGTCATAAGCAGTTGAAGAAATAAGAAGAAAGAGCAATGAGTTGTTGAAATGAAAGTTGAGCGAGGAAGAAAGAGAACCAACCATTAATGGTCCAGATTCATATCCCTGCTAAAAGAAATTCATATTTGAACCACAACTCCATTAATAATACATGTCATGCTGACTAGGTCCCAAGGCTTCATTTGTTTCTATCGCTCTCAACTGAGTTTACAAGTAAATTACTCCTTTAATTATTCACTGAATGGTTATGAGGAGCTTTAGAGCCATTATAATTTTTACTGATAAATCATTGATGTGAATTCTCAACAAGACAGAGGCAAAAGACATTTTGTGATGCTACACTTATAGAGAACGTACTAACAATAACAGCAATGACAACAATGATAATTCTGTGTCATGTTCTGTCTTTCTCTCTCTCTCTCTGTGTCCACAGCTTCCTGGTCTATGACTACTATCATTTACATCTTCATCAGTGTGCTTGTTGCCATAGTCTTCATCGGCCTATACATTGCCTTGCCAGCCTGTCACAGGTAACGGGCCTCTGTCATTGATATGATTTTGCCCTCCTCATAGTGAGCTTAAAGCAAGGCAGCTGTGAATGTAGTTGCACTTATTTAACATCCTGGTTTGGTTCTTTGTGTTTATTTCATGTTCAGGAGGATCGTACTGTGGCAGGTGTCTGTCCCGTCTCCCCTGAAGAGCAAAGTACTTGAAGAAATCATGAAGGTGACCTTTTACCTTATTTTCGCTCTCCCTCCTTCTTGCTCTCCTTCCATCCCCCTTGTTTTATCTTCTCGGACTTTCCCCACCTCTGAAGTGTCTCTGTTCATCACCTGCATCCCCACACCCCACCCCACCGCCTCTCTATTTCTCTCTTTCTTACTCTCTTAGCTCAATCAGGTACAAGCTAGCTGGTAGAGCTAACAAGTGCGTTAAACCATTAGATTACGTTTCATTTTATCTTATGGTTTAGTAGGGCACAGTTTTGAGACAAGAGAAATTCCTTTGGGGGTTAGTGTTTCAGGTGCTCAGGTAAGTGGGAAGAGCTGTGTCTTCGCATGTTGCTTGAAGACAGAGAGAGACTCGGCAGAACGGATGAATGGACGATTAATACTTCTGAAGCATAGAAATACACCAAAAAACAGTGCACTAAAATGGAATGCATGGTATGTAGTACATGAACGAACTAGAAATCTTTCTGAAGTTCTCCTGCATTAGTGGTCACTGTCCTTCAGATTCAGACTATAATGGGTGGCTGTGTGCTTTACAGTCAGCTCAGTACAGCTCCTCTCTTCCTGGGGTGTTTTGATATTAGATGTTAAAAGAGCACAGTGATCTGAAGAACAGGTTTTCACCCATGTGTCTGAATGCCACATGCTGTATGTTGCAGCTAATCCTAGTTTACTGTGTGTTGAGGGCCTGTGGGGACTACAGGTCAAATGATTTGGGCTGCTATCTGCCACCTTCTTTAGCCCTCCCCCTTTCCTACCCCCCTTTCTCTTTCATTTTGCGTCAGTTCATCCATCCATCTCTCCGTCCACTCATTTGTCTCTTGTCCTTTATGATGTTTGTCTTTCCACCACTGTTTGTCCTGGTTCTTTATGAACTCGTCTCGGAAAGAGGATGAATTCAGCAGCAGTGCTAATGTTGTGGATGTGCCTACAGAGATCCCCAAACTCGCGGCCTACTCTCCAAAAGGAGGATGAGAAGACCCGCATCTGCAGCGTGCAAGTGCTGGACAAAGACCAGCTGCAATGGTAGGGTGCTGGGCGTTGAAAAAACGTTCATTTTTGCCTGGTTGTGTGGGCAGTGTGGAGGTAGCCCTTAAAACCAATTCAGCAACAGGCACCGCACACAGACTGCTAACAGCCCTCATGAGCAGTAAAAACTGATTTTTTTTTTTTACTGCAATATTGAGAGTGGGGTCAGTGAACCGAAAAAATTATCTTCACTGATTTGAAATTTTCATCAGATAGATCTTTGTTGCATATGTATGTTTTGGTTATTTGTCATCAAGCTGTGAGGGGAAGGTTAGGGAGCTGGTGGCAGTGAACTTCAGCCTTTCACAGCATGGTTACAGGTTTCAGTCCCAGGTGGGGCACTGCGATTGTACCTTTCAGGTATTTAATAATATTGCTTCAAATATCTAGCTGTACAAATTGATGAAAAATGGACATAAGCAGTGTAGAAATTCATAAATGAATAAAATACTAATAAGTAGCTGCTTCATGATGAGTGAACATTACCAGTACTCTTGCAAGTCTGTTGCAGACGTGTTGGCTAAATATTGGGGTTTATGGGGACCCTCTTTTCCTCTCAGTTTCTCAGAAGACTGTTGCCACCCAATGGGACTGACCATCGTCAGTGACAACGGACCGTTCCAATGCATGGCCAAGCAGGGGAGGGACGCTGCCTTCCAGCCCGAAGGACTGGACCACTCTGACTCATTGTGTGTGGCGCAAGCTAAAGAATCCTGTCTGAGCTTCAGCGGCCCGTACATTTTCTGCTCCACGTGTTCGCTGACTCAGTGCGGCAAGGCTGACGGCCATATAGAAGACAACCCCTTCGGTTCTTCCTCTTCTTTCTCCCAGGTCATCTCCCCCTCCCCCTCTCAGATTAACGCAGCGTATGTGGAGCTGCCCGAGTCTCCATGCGGCCTGTCTGAGGCCTCAGCCCGCATGTCGTCCCAGGAGCGTGATACACGGCAGAACGGGTACGTAGGTGACCCCCGCAGTGTGAAAGGAGACCCCCGGCCGGAGCCAGTCACAGAACTCCCGGACTGTGACCCCCCGGCCTACACCGCCGGCCCACTCCCCATCCCCACGGTGCTGCTCCAGGGTGCTCCTGAGAGCGGCCTCCTCCCGGATCCTGAGGCTGTAGACTGGGACACGGCGTACCCCTCCACCACCACGGTCATGCTGAAGGGCAAGGGGGGGGGGGGAGGGGAACGGCGCGAGGTCAGCGACTACGTCAGACTGTCGGAACCGTTTTGCACACCTTAACCCTGTTGGCTGAAACGTGGGACATGTTGAACTGCAGAGCCAAGCAGAACCCCCCCCCCCCCCTCCCCTCCCCCACAAGCTTTGGGCACAGCCCTGTCTGTCTACGGTTCTTATGCCTCAGAGACCTGTACATGCCAATGGCGTGGGAGTGAACCTTGCAGAGCGTCTTTTTTAAACAAGATTTAAACAAGAGCAAAAACTGAATCAAAAACTCAGGGATGAAAGAGAGAGCGAGAGAGAAAGAGTGAGAGAGAGAGAGAGAGGGTGAGTGAGAGAGAGTATGAGAGAGTTTGAGAGAGTATGAGAGTATGGGAAGAGCTGGCATATATACTGGAGGTGCTGCCGTCTCCGCTGGGCATATGCAGAGAAGGGCTAGCACAGAGACGGGGGCCAGGAGCACACAGCCACAGAACTTCAGCTCATGGAACCTGAATTTTCACTTTTTATGTGTTATGACACATCATAAACATAGCCCAGACCTTTTTCTTGTATACAGAAGTCTGTATCAGCAACCACAAATATTGTTCCTATTAATAGGCCATTCACTGTATGTATTGCTGGTAACTGCATCAAACTGAATTTTGCCTTTTGCCTGGATTGTTTAGCTCCTAATTGAAAAATTATCTGTTCTTTTATCTGTTCTTCCTGAATTACTGTTGTCTTTTATATGTGGTTTTTTTATACTTCAGATATAAATTCAAAGGCCAGTTTCTCAGTGCTGTAAACATTTCAAATGCTAGGAAAATAGATAAAGATGTAGTAATTTTGAATACTGTGGCTAATTTACAATGTCTGTTTGTTGTCAGCAATCGGAAGCGAGTCAATGCTGAGATATCCAGTTGAAAAGAAGGAATTGACCAAAAGGTGGTGCTATTTCTCAGAAAAAGTTTCAGAATGATAGGTTTCGTATCTCCGAAAGGCCAGTAACTGTTTGCCTTTCACAGTGTAATCTCATCTTTCAATTTCGGGACCATCTCACAAGTGCCAGAGATCTCCCACACCACAATCAGCTCTTGTATCATGTCATATGTGCAGGATTTCTGTCTGTCAGAGTGAAATACAGGCCAGCTATGAAAAATAAAATTGTAAGTGCTACTGAAAATAAATGTATTAATTTAATGAAACAGGCGGTATTGTGAAATAATGTAATCATCATACAATGTATAAAGTATATGTGCATGCATGTGTGTGTCTGCGCATGTATATATGTATACCATTGTGTGTATGTGCATGTCTGTGTGAATGAGCGTTTGAATGTGTGTGTCTACACATGTATATGTGTATTTCAGTGTGTGCATGCCTGTACAAGTAAGTGTGTGCATGTGTCTGTATATGTAAAGTATGTAGGTGTGTGTGTGTGTGTGTGTGTGTGTGTGTGTGTCTGTGTCTGTTTGTGCATATGTATAAAGCCTGTGGAGCTATCGTTGTTCAGACCAGAGCCCAGACAGAGTGCAATTCTTCCAACAGTACCTAAGTGTCTCTCTGTAACATACATGTAGTGCATGTTTTTCTGTGTGTACTTTGCACTGCACACACGGTGTGCCCATGCATGTCTGTGTGTGTGCAGTATTTCTGTTTCAATATCCCCCTTTATGTGTTAACATCTGGTATGGAAGAAACCAGCTGGTGTACTGTGGACACTACAGGATTTATTGCCTGTCTTTATGACCACCCCCCCCCCCCCCAACCAACACACAGACACACACCCACACACACAGTGGCAAACCATCTCTTACCTTAGAATTTCACACCCAATGAGGATACAGCAGTGAGAGCTCCTCATGTCTCCATTGGCTGACAATGGAGACTAAAGTGACATTCCCACAACATTGTTGCAACGTTCCCAACATGTGACTAGGCTCTCTCATGTTGTGGTAATGGTGCTAAAATGTCACATGCGGGTACACCAAGAGGAGAAATCAGTGGGCTCCTTGTTGCTTGTTGCTCTCAGTGTCCCAATCTCATTCAGTCCCCTGAAAAAGGCCCATCCTCAGAATCTCCTGGGAGCCCAGTGAAAATGGGGAGTTTTGGATACACCACCTACAAAGGTAAGGAACGACCAGACAACCACAGTTTGCAGGCAGAGATGTCTTGGTATGAAGTGATGATGGCCTTGTCTACTCCATAGGGTAGTGCCAGGGTAAAGACTAACACTCACATTTAATTGTACATCAAAATTAAGAACATGCTGGATTGAAAGAATGTTGATTAAATATAGGCATTATAGTTTTGAACTCTTACAGATATGGAGGGTGCAGTCACCATGGGGTGGACTGGGACCCTGCTCATTCATTCAATCAGCACAGAATCCATGGCGTACCCAAGTCTGAACACAAACCCAGTCTCATTCCTGTTTTTTCATAGACACAATGCAAACAATAACTAGATTGGAACCAAAGTCAATTTCTCATACAGCTAAGTCCCGCAATATTCCTACAGTGAGAACAAAAGTAGCTGCTTTTGTGGCTACTTTACCCACTCTGGCGCTGCAATAAAGCTCATTTGCAGTTGAAGCACAGCACAAGGCAGCTGTGGGGTGAGGCATTTGGGAATGGGGAGATAAATATGCCGATTTCTTACTTTCATCAATAAAACAACACGCAGGGCTGGATAGGCAGCGCTGTAGAGAAAGCCGGCCTGAAAAAGAAATGCAGACATTGTGTCTCAATCGCTTTGGCAACAGCCAACAGGCAGCTGAGTTAAACTGGGCAAGGGAGAGGGGAGAGAAAAGGAACGCTTGGTAGAGGCTGAAGTTAAAACACATGCCGTGCCTGTGTGTGTGTGTGTGTGTGTGAGTGTGTGTGTGCGCAGTCCAGTTACTGTGTGATTTATGTGTTGGTGAAGTAATCTGTGTCTGTCTCCGTGTGTTATCACATTTATCTCAGTTCCCTCGCACACCGCAGCTCTCTGCAGGTCGCCCACCTACCGCAACGGTTATATCTGCCCGCCTGTAGTCCTGCGGCCTGACTCTCAGATCGTTTATTGATGTTTATCCAAGCATCGGTCTGCCTGGCATTTTTTTTTTTGACACGCTGACAGTGTCAGTGTCAGTGTGTGCGCTAGGGTGTCTGCGTGCCCCGTGCTCTGCCTGCGTTTTCGTGTCGGGGGAACGTGTTGGCCGCTTTCCGCGGTGGCGTGTGTCTGCGTGGTGGGACAATGCTGGAATTCCAGGCGCGCCGTGCGGACTTCCTGTGTTCTCATCCCGTCCCTAGGTACTCCTTCCTGTCCGCTGCGTTCAAAACACATCGATATCCTGATATACAGACAGACACACACACACGGGCGAACGCATAGACATCGAGTCAAATGCCCGCCAAACAACGCATTTTGCCCTTTTTTTCTTATTAAGAAAATGACCTTGACTTGACATTGTAAATAAGTGATGACCTTTTTTTTTTCCTCCCTCCTTGATCCACATTCCAGACTGGCTCTGATACACTGCCCAACAACACCCGCATTCCACCAGCCCTGAGTCACTCCTCGAGTGCCATTGTTCCCAGCCTGGGAGAGAGAGGCTGGGAGAAGGGGGCAGCCCGGGCTGCCAGGCACCTTTCTACAGCGGCAAGCACCACCAGTGAGGGGGGGAGCGGGGGTCAGAGGAGCCGCAGGAGCGACACTCCCAGGCTCCACACACTCTTAAAGAGAGTTCCCAGGCTCAGGAATTATGATCATTCTTCAGCATCCCTGTGTCCGTCTGCAGGACTGTCTGCTGTAGTTCTGTGCCATCCTTAATCACTTCTGTCATGAGGACATTCTGTTCCTAACATGCTACATGCAATCTGCCAGCACTAGTTACATTGCAGGGAAAAAGCAGCACTAGCACCAAACTAAAGAAAACTGAAATTAATGCAAAGAAAGCTGCAATGCTAAAACATCAGAAATGAAAACAGCAGAAATGAATACTCAATTAACACTAGCATATATCTCTAAATAAAATGTTTGGGGTCACCCAAGGGCCCCTGTAGACAGACCAGAGTTCCATACACTGCTCATGTTTAATGAGTGTCTAATGAGGGCCAAAATAACAGAGGAATGAGTTCATTCTGAGAATGAGGAGGGTGTAGTGACGGGGTGAACTGAAAGGAGAGAGGAGGATAGAATTATATCCAGATTACACACGCCATATCTCCCAATACTGCTGGAATACCTACCTGCTGACTGGATGGAGATTAGTCTCACCCAGCAAAGACATGAAGTTGGGTGGAGGGGGGGGGCAGAAGGAGAAAGAATAGAACATATAGTAAGAGTCATTTATCTGAATGTCATATACAGTCATAGTCCCAGAAGTCATATACAAATAGCCCCACTGGGAGGAATTGTAACAGAGTAAGTACATAGAGCCACAGCACATCCATTAAAAACAAACAAGGATAAAATCAAAGTCAAGTGAAGACTTTTTTCCACTGTGGTCCACTGGGGACATGCAAGAGAGGCAACCAAAAATCCTTCCATATAAGGATGTAATGTTGTATACAAGAGATTCCCAACTAAAAATTACAGTTATACTATAATTTTTATCTGGTGAGATAGGACATCAACCACCTTCTAAATGACAATTTGAACGTGTTCTTGGACTCAGTGGCGTTAAGTGCAGCTGGTAGCTTGTGCCAGGCGGCAGCAGCTGTGTATGAAAGCGAACTTTTCCCAACTGACGTCTTAAATATGTAAATTCTGACATCAGTGACATTGGCCCTGGTCCTGTGATTACGGCTGACGGGGAAGGGGGAGAGAGACAGAGGGAGAGGTTTAGAGAGGGCTGCAGAGATAGAGATAGAGAGCGAGGGAGAGACGGAGAAAGAGAGCGATAGAGAGATAAAGAGAGAGGAGGAGGAACAGGCTGGAAAGGGGATGTGGGGGAGAACGAAAGACGCAGAGGCGTGAGGTGTTTGCAGAGTGAAAAGAGCATTGTGGGTGAGGTGGGGTGGGGGTATGGGGAGAAAAACGGCAGAAGCTGCTGGAGAGGTCACGTGAAGGAGGGAAGTGAAGCCACGATCAGGGGCTGCGAACAGCAACTGAGAGATGGATGGAGTGTAAAAGATTAGGAGGATACCGCAGGTAGAAAGGGGCGGTGAAGGTAACAACAGCACACTAAAGTTAAACCAAGGGGGCAGGGGTTTTGAGAGAAAAGATAGGAGCTCTGGGAAACGGTGAAATAGAGTTTGATGCAGGGCATGAGGGCTGTTATTAGGCAGGTGAGAAAGAGGTGGAGACGGCACCATCTGAGAGACTTGGATTAAAGCACGCGTGATGTATTTTGACAAAAAACCTCAACTCTATTTGTTACTTTTATACTTAAGGAGGTGACAAAACCACAAAATTTAAAATATTAACCTTTTTTCAATGGGTTATTTTATTCATTGATTTGTTTTAAAAGGGTAGGTTAAATGCTTTTGATTAAATGCAAATCTAAGTCACATGATGTTAATATGTAAAAGCAATACCTGTGATTATGTCATACCAATTAGCACAAAATGCTAGCTTCCATTTGGTGCTTTGAAGCAGACAGAACACTTCAGCCACTGAAGTGAGCCAATGAGGAAGAGGAAGAGGAGCCACATGCTGTTGCAACATTAGCGTCCCAATTTGAAATGGCGGAAGACCAGCGTCTGCCAGTGGGGAAGGGGAGTGAGTTCCTCTCCTTCTGTTTGGAGTTCCCCACATGAGAGGGAACGGGAGATTACGTGATTCATAATTCCCACTCCTCAGCAAAGGTGGGGAGGAGATCACAAACGCCTCAAAAAAACTTTTCCAAATCAAAAGTATGAGTGAACTGGTGACCCACGGAAAACATTTGGGCTGGTGCTCCACAAACCATTGAGATTTTCTATTACCTTTTGAGATCAGGTCTTAACGGTGGTATGACAGTTAATGGAGAATCAGGTCTTGATATCACACTTGATATCAAGGTGTGTGTGTGTGTGTGTGTGTGGGTATGGGTGTGTGTGGGTGCGTGGCCATTTGCATATGTGCCTGTCTGCATGCGTATGGCTGTATGTGTGTGTGTGTGTGTGTGTATGTGTGCACATGTTTGAGTGTATGCATGTTCAGACACTGATGCTACTCCATTGTGTACCTACTAATAGGTTTTCCCAGTGAAGGTGAGTGCACTTAAATGCACGAGTTGGTCAGAGGTCTCACAGAGACCAGGGAGAAGCACACAGGCAGAGGGAACAGAGACAGAAAGTCCTGCTCATGTAGTATCTCACCTGTCAATCAACCAGGGAAGAGATGGATGAGGAGCCAATGAGAGATCGTGGACAGCAGTGAGCACAGAGGTGCTGACTGGGGTCGTGCCGTCTGGAGGCTGTGTTGATTTGACCTAATGACCCCCAGGGTCAAGGAATAACAGTCGCTCACTCAGCAAGGAAGAAGTCTTGCCGAGATTTACTTGGGACACAGCGAGTGAAACCCCAGCTGGCCCGCCCTCGTAATCAAGAGCTGCAGGCTTTAAAACACACAGTGACTGTGAGCACAACCAACAACCCCTCCTATCTCGACCACAATCCCCCTCACGCCCCCCCCCCAGCCTTGTTTGATGTTTGGAGATTGAGTGGGTGGACAATTTGACCTCCCCTTTAAGCAGATTTCTCAGTTCTCTGCTGAATTTGGAGCGAGCCTGATGTTTATATGTAACGCTGGGATGTAAGGTTGACAGTAAAATGCCCTTAAGTGCACGCAGTATTAATGTGCATGTTCCATGTATTTATGTACTAAATGCTGTAAGCTGTAGGCTTGTATTGGCTGTATGTATGGCCTTAAAGCCAAGCCTTATAGGTAATTCACAATTTCTGTACAAGAGGTGCTGTTTTAGAAAAACATTCTCCAAGACAAAATGCTATGGTTCACCCATCAGCTCATCAGACAGCTGGATACATGTTGGGACCTCACCTTCTTGGCACACAGGATATCTAGAAATGGAGGATATGAAGGGCTGCTAAAGATTCATTTTTTGCACAGATCTTTTCTTGTGCAGTCCTACATGATATTACTGTTTTGTTTGCCACTGAGGGGAGACTTAAGGGGAGTGTAATGCCCCCCCCCCCCCCCCCAAATATTTGCTGAACCCGTACTTTTGGGTTGGGTTTCTTCGATAGTGCATTTATTTTTTTGCGGTGGCGTTTCTGTATACCGAAGCCATTTACTCGTACTCCGGGCTGAGTTCAGCTGGCTGGAGTGATGGAGCTGTACGGGTTCCAGGTGTGGAGCCAGTGTGGGAGACGCACCCTGGTTTTCTCAGAGAAACCACGAGCCGGACGGGGGGGTGGGCCAAAGTTCACGCGGCGCCGTGTCCTCGCCGCACCGCTCCATGGCGACCGCGGCGCTCCCCGCTCAGCCTTCCCTGAATCAGCTACGCACTCCCTCTGCCAAGGGGCCTGTCAGCGAAAGCGACGGCGGTTTGAACAGCGTGTTAAGCACCGCACGTAAATCTCGCTCTGTTCTGTTTATCTCCAGATAGACCTCGCTCCCTCCCCTGCTCCATCTCCCACCCACTGTCTCTCTCTCTCTCTCTCTCTCTCTCTCTCTCTCTCTGTTAAAATAACAAGGTCTTTTTGCCTCCATAATTCTCGGTCTGTTTTTCTCTCACCCCTCCGTGAGATCTTTGCGCGCCACCACGTCTGCCCCCTCTCCTTCGCTGTCACTCGGACTCATCACCATGTCTGTTTCTCCGTTTCACGATGTTGTGAGGACAGGCTATCTGCCACAACATACAGAAGAGCATCTGCTGAAGTTGGAGCATGTATCCCTGTATGGAGCACAGGGAAATGAGCACTTACAACAAGAGTGTAATGTGAGGAAGAGAGATGGATACTTACAGCAAGAGTGCAAAGTCAGGGAGATGGATACTTTCAGTAACAGAGGGAGATGGATGCTTAAAGCAAGAGTATAACGTAAGGGAGATGGATAGCTTTTAATGTGAGGAAGATGGATATTTACAGCAAGAGTGTAGTGAGGGAGATGGATACATTTACACTTATTCATTTAGCAGACGCTTTTATCCAAAGCCACTTACATAGGTTACAGTTCTTTACAACTTCATCCATTTGTACAGCTGGATATTTTACTGAGGCAGTTGTGGGTTAAGTACCTTGCCCAAGGGTACAACAGCAGTGTCCTAGCGGGGATCGAACCAGCAACCTTTTGTTCACGAGTCCTGCTCCTTAATCACTATGCTACACTGCCGCCCATTGATGAAGAGACTAATGTGAAGCAGTTGGATACAAACAGTAAGGATGCAATGTGAGCAGTAGACAAATGCTCACAGAAGTATCAAGTAAATAACAGAATCAACAGCGAGACAATTCTGAAGCAGCCATTGCATTAATGTTAGTCATTTCTGACGGTTTCAAATGATTCCAAACTGTGAAGTGAATGAGCAATGTATGCCGTGCTAAGTCCTTAGCCTGTATATTTTTCATTTGTTTCTGTCTTGAATTTTACAAGTAAATAAAAGCTTTAAATACTCATTACATGGTTCTGTGGGCTTTTCTGAACTGTCCATATGATTTATTGGTCAGTTAATCACATGAGGAACCTCAGCTGACTGGAATAAGGTAGAAAATGGAAGAACTTCATACACCAATGTGAAGTCCCCACAAACACTTACACAAACATGAACAAGTGCTAGTAACTCTGTGTTATGCCACGTAGGCACAAGCTCTGAATGTATGTGTGTGTGTGTATGTGTATGTGTATGTGTGTGTGTGTGTGTGTGTGTGTGTGTATGTGTGTGTGTCAGATGCTGAGAAAGAGAATGAACATAAACAGCTCACAAAATACAATCCTATTATTGTCATTATTCTGGATTTATACTTATATTTGAATACAGTTAACAGTGACCATTATGACAACAATGCGTGTCATTGTGATGAAACAACTAATGAAACAATTAACTACAGCAGAGAATGTGGGGGCCGGGCACAACAGCCACCTTTTAAATAAGTTAAACATATATGTTGGGAAATATGTCCTGTAAGTGTGTAATGCTGAGCGCTATCCATTTGTAATGGGCAATGAAAAATGGTGGTGCCTATATTTAGCCAAAGGGATTCCCTAATGCTTTCCCACAAACCCTCCAGTGCTTAAATGAAACTCAATGATAGCGACTGCTCCAGCTAATGTAGTCTGACGTCTAAAGAGTCTCTCCATCCCCCTCTCTGGCAGCTGCGATTGTTTCAGGTGAAAAAACAAACAAGCAAGTCAAGCGACCGCAAAGTGCTGGCCCCCCTGCAGCGTCGGCAGAACATGACCTTTCCCTACGGTGGAAAATACAATACAGCTCACTCTGGCTCCCTTGCTGTGTCCATGTCCGTGTGCCACTCAGAATGGGCACGGCCCTGTTTTGGATAGCTCCCGCTGTCCTGGAACACACACCATCCCATCCCTCCACCTCTCGCTGTAGGATCCAGACCCCCTTTAGATGCAGCACACACTACACGCTGACTACCACACTGTGGAGGCCGCCAGCTCATCACCTGATATAGACCTAACAGACCTGGTGCTGCAGGAAACGTACAAAGCCAAACCTTTCCTTTCCACCCAGTCCCTTCCTCCTGTTATACATGCTGAATGTGTCTGAGCTTGCTCAGTACTAGAGCAGAGACCCTCTGGGAAAACCAGGCTGCTGTTGGAAGTGGTATTGGTGTGCCAGTAGGGGGCAGCCTTCTCTCTGGCTTCTGGCTCAGGTCGTAAACCAATGCCCCAGTGCATCAGGAGATGCCATCTTTCAGGGGACAGGTAGAATCGAGGTCATAACTCATTTTAGCTGTTAAAGATCCCAGGGCGCTCGGGGGGGGGGGATGGGGGGGCGGGTCCCTGGTGTCCTTGCCAAAGCCAGAGTCTCCCCATCTAATCCCCAACCAGTTCAACTGGTAAAATTATTCCTCCATGTTTGGGGAATATTACAGCACAAAACTACTGCCATGCATCATCCAGGTGAGGGCTACACATTGGTGCTTGGAATGGGTCACCTTAGCTCTCCTTATACCATTCTGAGACCACTGAAAGGGACAAGAGGTGTTACATAAATGAACTGATTCAATTATTTTTATCATTAATTATTTATTTGGTCCATTCAGTACACGGTTTCCAAATGCTTGCAGCACTTGGTGAAGCCTGATCAATCTGCAATGCAGAGGACATTTTGTCTCGGTTTCCATGCTATACCATAAAACTGATGAGATGAAATCCAGTTCACCTCCACAATGACTGATAACGCTACGAAATGCTACTTTCTTTTTTGTCCTGAATTAGTGGAGAAAATATACAGCAAAGCTATCTAGATGCGAACAAATGGAGACCAGAAGCTTTGCAGTTCGATTCTGAAGATACTTAAAAGCGTGTTGGCTTTTTAATCAGACCAAGAGCCAGTAATAACTGATATCCCTTTTCAAAAGGTGTTCTGAAAGGATCAACTACATTTCAGAAAATTGGAAAATATAGCACAAGACACAGACAAATTATACTTGTACTGAATAAATAATGTTAATAACATATATGGTTGTAATTTACCCCAAAGTCTCTCCCCTTCTTTACCCCACATTTTAGCACCTTGCATTTCAATTATATTTACCAAAGGAGTCTGGCAAATGTTTTCCAAAAATAAGAATGCAACCTGAATGCAACTCTTTATATTTCCCTTGATGCAATTCCAGTGTTTAGATTAAATTAAATTAAATATATTCAAAGAAAGAATATGATTTTACATTAATAATGTGGTAGTGATGTGTGGATGTAACTCTGCCCCTCTTTCTCTTTGAGTTTCAGTGCTTTTTCTCCTGGGAACTGCAGAGATCTCTGGAAAATGAAGTCCCACTCCTTCTCCTGCTCATAGGGCAGATGTTTGGCAGTTTGGTGTAGTCCAGCCCAGTCTGACTGATCGCTTTTAATGACCTCAAAGATCTTGACATCACGGCATGAGCTTTGTTGTGATTGGTGTTTTTCTCTAAAGTTTCCTTTAAATTTTAAAGGAAACTTTTTTCCTTTTTTTCTGAAGTTTACTCTTACTGAAGTTAACTTACTGAAGTTTCTGGAATAGATTTTTTAATGTAAGGAATGTGAGTTGCAGACCAACTTTAATACCACACTCTCAGACCCGCAGAGGAGGCAGCCACTAATTGCAATGTTTTCACCAGAACTTATCACACATAAGCCAGTCTGGTCACATCGGGCAGGAATCAGGGAAGCGATTGTTCATGTCAGACTTCAAAGAGCTTCAAATCAAAGCTTTTTTGCATGTTCCTCTGAGAGTTGATTTTCATTCCTCTGATGAAATTCTTTTCAGACTTTCACAGGTTTCCCAATTCTACATGTTCCATTCCCATGGTCCTGAGTACGCTTAGCTCCCAGAGTTTATAGGTGCACGCACCATTTTTGCTGCCTCAGTGGGATGATGGGAATTGTAGTCCTGTGCCACTCTTTTCCTCCAAGGCATCCATCTTGTCCCATATTTTTAGAGCCTCATAAAATACATTAATTTCCTTTCAAAGGAGTTTATGTGATCATCAGACAATTATTAGTACTATTATTCGCGCTGTCACCGCATAATGTATCTCACAGGACAAACCTATTACATAAAAATGAAACGATTACTCATGAGAAGGAATTTCAATAATGCCCTAATGATCCCCCCTTCACGATGTGCCAGGAGGAAAAATGAGCCCACAGTGCCCTGTATGAGAAAGGGGGAAAAAAAGAGGGAAAGAGGCATTAGACCAAGTTATTTGCTTGGTGTCAAAAGCCTGCACAGTAATGCCCAGTGGTAATTTGTAACTGCCATTTTGAGTGATTGCGCCGGGCTAAGGAGCCGGCTCAGCCTCTCACCTGCGTGTGTGTGTTGGCTCTACATGAGCATTGCTCTCATTGCTGCCTTGCTTATCCTGTTTCTGTTCTTGCGCATTCTCCTCCTGGGCGGGGCGGGCCGGCTGGGGGGGCGGAAAGTGGGAGGGGCGGGAGGTTTCGTTGTGGTGGGTGGCACTGTCTCTGTGAGAGATTAAAAAAAAAAAAACGTATGGAAAAATAGATTTTAAACTAGGAATCGGGTGTCCTGTTAAGTCTGTTTCTACAAACTGACACACAAATATGTGTACAGTGTATGTTCCTAATGCTAAGTGTGTAAAGACACACACACACACACACACACACACACACATATTCGTACACACACCTCATACACGCACAAAAGCACAAGCAATGATAGTTTCCCTACCTGCTCTTTGTGTGGTTGTTTGCACGTGCGTTTGATAGTGTACATGGTGGTGCTGATGATCGTGATGATGGTGCTGTTGCTGCTGTTCTTTTAGCCGCTGCTTCTCCTCGTCGAGTTTTCGGTGCAGCAGTAACAGCTCTCGTTTCTCCTCCTCCAAGTTCTGCTGCTCTTGCTCCAGCAGCTGCATCTGCCTGCCGCCTGTCCCGTTGGCTCTGTGCTGGGTCTGGTCGTGCTCCCTCCGGTCGCTCTCCTCCGCGTGACTGTGATTGTGTGGGTGTCCCAGCTCCGTCAGCTGCTGCGACGCGTTACCCCGCTGCAGGGGAGGACTCTCTGTCTCTGTCCTGTTCATCTGTGCGTCCGGGCCCCAGTCCGGAAGCCGAGCCTCCTCCGCCGGCCGCTGGTCGGTGAGATTGCGGCGGTGAGGATCGGCGTCTTCCGTGAGGTTCTGCTGACGCGGCCGCCTGTCGTCAGGGTGACGCGGCCGTCCGTCGTCCGGGTGCCACGGCTCCGCCCCGCTGACGCCCTCTCTGTGCACCCCGCTTGCCCCCGCGTCCTGGTAATCGTTCTGAAACTCGAACCCGCGCGGCCGGCCC